>NC_043756.1:3935922-4035922 GCF_902148845.1 Salarias fasciatus | reverse complement strand
GATCATCAGGTATTTATGAGCTGATCCCCTCAGCGAGAGACTGCTATTATCCCAAAAGGCAACAGGAGTTCACCTTAAGTTCTGTTGACACTAAAGTCTGAGCTGGAGCCCGTGTCTGTGAGCTTGTTTGAGGTTCCGTCCCACTAAGTAGTCCCGGGTACAAATGCAGGCATGTTCCACTACAAATACGAGTCGGTGTATAAACTCAGCCTTAAGCTGGGCTGACAGCACGGTTTGATTTTTTAAGATGCCTGGCATGAAAGCCTCTCCACCCAGTTTTAAGTAATAAGAGATTACAGGTAATCTCCGGGTAATGGCAGGCTGGCATTCCTCTGCAGCGAGCGCCTCTCTGGAGACGCTGTCTCTGGTGGAAAGGTCATTTTAATCCTTTTTTCAGCACCGTGTTTGGGTCATGGATCGATACAGGAAAGGTGATGTGAAATGGTGTGTGTGTGTGTGTGTGTGTGTGTGTGTGTGTGTGTGTTTGTGGGCCGACAAAGACAGCCTGTGTCTGTATGGACACGACTGTAGTTTTGGTGACACAGTGAAAGAAGAGCTGACTCATCATAACTTTTTCATGTGTTTGACTGTTTTCTTTGAAATGTTCATCATTTCTTTGGTTGACGGACCGGATTGGAACTTCTTGTGACTCACTTTTTGCCCATGGGCCTTATGTTTGACACTCCTGTTCTAAATGTTTGTGTATGTAAACATTTGTGCTGTCCATAATGCACAAAAATGGCTTTATCTGAATCTTTTAGTTTAAGTGGAACTGCACAGGGATGAAAAAACAATGAATGAATGACAGTAAAACGAGTTTTCTCTCCTACTTCTTTTCTCTGACCCAATTCCTAACCCCAGCCCATATTCTGTGATTAATCACAATTTCAAAAAGTTAATCAATGACAGTCCTCCCTTAATTAATCATGACTAATTAAAAGTGACAGCACTAATTAAAATGGATGCAAACCTGATTTTAAATGCACATTTTAATTTTATATGAGCAGTGTCACGAAATTGTTATTAGAATTCAGTCTTTTGTCTTTTTTCTTGTATTTATTAGTAAATTGGTTCATTAAGTGTCTGATTGGTTTTGTGAGTCAAACTCCAGCAGCGTGAAGGGAGTCCCGCCGCCAGCAGCCTCTCAAGCCAGACAGCCTGTTTTCTCACCCTCTGTGTAATTTCCACTTCCTGCAACAGGTGGGCGTCGTGTTTTTAAAGTCCCACGTAGTGATTTGCTTTAATAATCCCTCTTTTCTCTTTCTGTAATTCGGACGTGAGCAGGGCTGTGAGGCGCTGTTGTAGTCTTGCTTGTAAATACGTAGGCGCAGAAAGTAAACGGTCTGTTTTCCACCTCATTTCCTCTCCTCGCCATCTTTTCACCCTGACAGGAAATAAATACAGCCTCATCGACCTGATTAAACCTGCTGCAGCCTTTAAAAACACCACCTGCTGTTATTTATGGAGGGAGCAGCGGGTTCTCCTCCGGCGCTCGCTGCCGCCTCAGTGTTTGCGAGGAGGACTTCTATACTCGGGTTGTTGTGTGAGCTCGTGCCAGCCTGGGCAGATGTGGAGGGCAGATTTCTGCCAAATCACTGTTGTCTTTTCAAGGTCTCTGACCCTGAGATAAATGACCGTCTGCAGCAAATCTGCCTCCTTTGAACCTGATTACAGTGCAGCGTTACTATTTGCGCTTTGCAAATAAACCTGCATTGAGAAGATGGAGAGTCTCACACCTCACTGACCTTCACGCTGCAGAACATACACACTGATCGCTTGTTTTAGGTTTCAAGGGGTTCTGGGATTTATAGATCAAAAGGCGTGGGTTTTTTTTTTTTTTTTTTCCCGTCAAATTAAAAGCGATGCCATTCCGCTCTTGTTTACTGCTGGTTGGTATAACTACTTCTTCTTCCACATGATGCTCATCCAGCACATGCCGGCGCTCAACATCAACATGTCGGAGGCTGAGAAGATCGATGGCCGCCGCGCAGTCAGGTCTGAGGCCATTTTCAAAGCCAGACTTTAATGGAAAATACCTTTAGCTCCTGTTCCTTCATCCAGAAGCTCGGGGTTGTTCTTATACCTTGGGCCAGGGCTGTCAGAATGTTTTAGTTCAGGGGCCAAAAGCAGCCCAAATCATCTTGACTGGAATAGTGAAATAATAACCTTCAAACTTAAAAGTCTTGAAAGTTGTTCTTTGTTGTGGTGCAGAGCATACCTGATGAGAGAGTCTACATCTTCACAAAACCCAACAATTATTAACAAAATGACGACAATCTCAACAAAAAGTCAATTGTAACGAAACCCTCTGGTGCTCGATGTTCAGTGAAATATCTGAGGAAAACGTCCCCTGCAGTTGTTGCATTAGGCACGTTTTTACATTTAGTTTCTCCAGTGAAACTGTGACGTTTGCGTGAACGTCTGGTGCGGGGCCCTCCAGAGTTTCCAGCTCTATTCAGTAGCTTTTGTGTGAATCACCTGACAGGCCATAAAGCGGCGTGTCCAGTCATCGCTCATCCTCCTGCCGATTGGCCGGCTGCCTGCGCTTCATTGTTGAGTGCTTACGCTGAGCACTGGGCTGTTTGGAGAAGATTTAGACCTGTCACACACTCACACACACACACACACACACACACACGCACACACACACACTGGGGGTTGCAGGATTATAAAGAGGAGAAGTGAAAATTCCTGTTTGGGAGATCTGCTCAGGCTTAAGTTTCCCCGCTGCACATGTCACGGTGGAAAAACTCCCAGGAGGAGGTGGGGATCCGAGCGTCAATCCCACACTAGGCTCAGAGTAAACACACAGGCATTCAGTGACCCTCTTTGCTCTCCGGGTTTCTTTTTAGCCCAGCTTGTGTTTCTTGCCTGTGTGGCTGTGAATTGTAACGTTGCCATGCGACTGTTCGGCCGGCGCTTGCAGCAACAGCACACCTGAGAATTCCTCTTTACATAAAAGCCGGTGGATCGTATGCTTTAACGATCATCGTTGGCTGTGACTAAGCTGCACATATTGTCTTTCTTTAAATATGACTTTTATTTTTTTTAAATCTCAAGATAAGAGCAGCAGTCAAGAAAGTAAAGATATACCGAATGAATTTTTAACCACGCTAAATATCTTGTTCCCCAGACAAAAAAAAAAAAAAAAAAAAAAAGCATGAGGTATGAATTTAGAAGAATCCCTCTCCTTCCTGAAAAGCTGTTTGGAGAGCGCTGCAGATCCGAGGGAACATGCGTTACAAAGCAGGAGCACTTGAGTGACTAAGCTGGATGTCATCGTCTGAGAGAGCGGGCCGCAACAACTCCGACTGTCAGCCGCACGCTCGGCCCGAATGGGCGCGTTTGTCAACACCTCCCAGAATCACACTCCTTCCTTCAGAGTCGGTGTGTGTGTGTGTGTGTGTGTGTGTGTGTGTGTGTGGTGAAATGTGAAATGAGTGTCGTCACCTGAGCAGCAGTGAGTGATCCGAGAGGCAGAAATCAGTTCGCTGCGCACAGGTGTGCATGTGCATGCATGTCAGCATTTACATCGCTTTCGTGTGTGTGTGTGTGTGTGTGTGTGTGTGTGTGTGTGTGTGTGTGTGTGTGTGTGTGTGTGTGCCAGTTGTTTGCTTATGAATGTGCTCCTACAAGCAGAGGAAGAACGTATGTGCGTGAATGAATGAATGCTAATTGTTTTCACATCTGCTCCTTCAGATGAGTCATTGTCAATATTCAAACACGCTATAATGAAAGGAGCTGAGATACGTTTACCCACAAGCAACTGACAGAACCAAACACTCTCAGTATTCCAACACACACAGCTTGAGAAGTTTGAGTATTATGGGAAACATCATTGTGTAAATGAACATTTACAATTACATTATGACATCCACACACTCCCGACTGGCTGCCATGCAAGGTGCATACAGGCATGTTTTCAGACATGCTTTGGGTCCTGAGCCAAAAGAGACTTGAGGGAAAGCAGAAGACCCCATTTGGAAAGCTCCCAATGTGTCGTTTCGGTCTCAGTCAAATGTCAGCCCGTCGTTTGAGATGGGACGCCATGCGGGAGGCTTCCTACGTGGCTGCAGACAGCGTCTCCGTAAAACAAGTTCCATCAAATTATAAACAACACTGATCACTAGAAGTGAGTAAACTGGATATTTTGGTGCTGTAGGAGACATTTTGACACTGACTTGTCATGAGAGAGAAGGTGACGCTCATAGTTCAGTTGTTTCTGATAAAAACTTGCTGTTGCTGTAAAGGTCATCTCTAAAGGTCAGACTGTTTCAACAAAGTTCAGGTTTACTGTTGATCTTGTTTCCAGTTCTGCTCAAAGACTCAGAACATGAACGCTTCTTCATTACTGACAGAACAAAATGAAGAAATATTTCTGAAACGTGCGGTCGGCGCCACGGCTGCTTGACTTTTCCTTGATGCTTCCTCTCTCTAGTTGTTGATGCTAGTTACTCACACTTTTTCTCGGTCTCATTTTCTGCCTCATCATCTGTAACCGCAGGGTTCATGCTCCAGTTTCAGCTGCAGGAACATTGCTGTCATCGTAAAAAGACTCATCTGGCGCTCACTCACCGTAACCTGGCTGCGAAACCCGGCCGAGACGAGTCGTTCTGGAACGCCTCGCTCCCAAACCTTCCTGAAACTGATGCGTCCATAAAGAGAGAGTGTAGTCGGATTACTGAATCATGGTTTGTTTTTACAGGTCTGGCACCTGAATCGCAGCAGAAGACTGAATGTCCAGTGGTGCAAACGACGCCACGACACCAACTGGCGCTTCTGCTCAGCTTCCTCACACCGGAGGAAAACACAGGATTCAATGTGCTCCACACGCCATTTAACACCAACCCAGGCTTAAAGACGTCAGCCGCCCATGAGAATATTTGAGTCAGCAGCTCGTGGTGTGAGGATCAACGTGTGGCCCGCTGTGCCGGTCCGGGTCGGCCAGAGTTCAGCCAAACACAACACGTGAGCCGACGCTGGTTTAACCACGATGACGTCTCCAGGTGAAGTAAAGACGAGGCTGAGCTTCACCTTCATGCAGCGACGCCGCCTGGCTTCGGTGGTGGACCGGGGTTACTGGGAACACTGAGAATGCGGCCATGGCGTGGGGACCCCGGCGTCCCCCCTGCTTCCCCCCACGGCTCCCTCACATCTGTGTGCCGTCTGACCCGGCGGCTCACAGCTGCTCCGCCTCATTATAGCCCCTGATGGACGGATCCGTTTCCCCCTGACCTCATCCTCCCTCCACAACAACGTCTCTGCACCGTGAGGGTCTGAATCCCTCCATCACGGCACAGGGACACCTCCTCCTGCCATACATGCAGCACTGAGCAGCACTGAGCAGGCCGCTGAGTACACTGAACGCCAGGAACACAAGGAAAGAGTGTGAGCGAGAGGGTTTTCTTAAAAATCCCAGAGGAAGAAATACTGTGATTATCTTGTGTTTGATAATTCTGAATGATCATGATAATGAATGATAATTTTTCATTTGATTATTTGTTACCATTGCCAAGTTTTCTCTACATGAAACTGTTCTCATGCAGTAATGTGCAGTGAAATCCCAGATCAGCTGCACATCCTTCCACTATTGTCTTTGGGGAAGATTAAGATGTGTTTTAAAAGCTGTATTTATTCCCTGAATCTAAAGGAACACAATCCTATCAATGATTGTGGAACTGCGGGTGGAGATATATTTAATATTTAGAGGAATTTCATTAAAACATATTGTTTGAAGATGTTTATTCTGTTTTCTATAGTTAGAATTTTCCTTGTTTTTGCCGTATTTGAACAATAATGTTTATGTGTCATTCATCACATGTACGTTATATAAGTGTGACAAGAGTATCGTAAGTGAAGTGAATTAAAGCATGCTCAATGCAATGCATGGCCAGAAATTATATATAAACTGATCAAATTACTGAAACATACAGCTTGTTGAGTCTCCTGCTGATGCATTAAATAAAGTCTTGACCCTGAGTGGGAGAAACCCAAGTTTCAGTCCTGGCAGCAGAATCAAGTTCATTCAATTTTAAAACCATTTCATGCTGCTTGCAGCAGCGACTTGCTGTGGCGACGGACTCTCGTCTTCACACTTCCTGCCAGCGGCACATGGCGTTTGTCGTCCATCAGAACTATTCAGTCCATAGTGGATTTAAAAAACCAACACATGTAGATTTGTTTTGCATTAGGATACATCTTTGCTGAAGTTACCAATAACGGCAGACACTCACTCCGCAACAATCTCTCTTCTATTGTCTCTTCTTTTTCCAGCCATTTTTTTTCCTGTTAAAATAATAATGCACGATGAAAAGATACATCTTCCTCACAATCTCATATATTCTCTCCGTACTTCAATCAGCTACTTCTACAATTCTTAGCTGTGAGTGTTTTCACCCAAAACAGATGGCTGTGTGTGTGTGTTTGTGTGTGTGTGTGTGTGTGTGCAGCTTCATCTTGTGTCCAGTCCATTGAAAGGGAGAAGAGAAGAAAGAAGAAGGGAGAAGCGGTTTTCTCTCTCGCAGCTCTCCACCTGTGTTTGCTGCTGAGTAAACAGGAGCTGTTGTCGGGAGTGGAAGACGGCTCGCGGTTTTCTCTTTGGAACTGAGTTTCAAGTTCTCTCAGCTCCTTTGAATTCACCGCAGAAGGCAGAGAGAACCGTCAACAAGGCCTCCCGTCGCGGCCTCCGCCGGGGCGTGATGGATAGAATTGATAATGCCCAGATATTTGTCTTTATCGCCGCCGCGGGCCGCTGCGTTTGAAGGCCTGTCTGAGACGCAGCCGCAGACTATTTATAGGCCCGGGGGGCATTTTCAGCAAGCCCATCGCCTCACATCTCACCGTGCCTGCCCTCAACGCGTCTTGAGAGATGCAGACTGAGGAACTGCTATTTTATCACACAGCTTCGGAGCGCGTTTCCCGGCCGGCTCTGCTGCCATTGGCGAGCCGAATCTGTCAGTCAACAAGTGGGGCAGCATGGTGATCGGGATGAAGGGAGAGAAGACAAAGAAAGGAGCAAGAGATTGAAAGATGGAGATAATGTGCAGTCTATGATCTCCTCCACTGCAGACGGACGTGGCAAAAAACAGAAAGAACAGCGCAGGAGGGATTATGGAGGCTGCAGTGATCCCGGAGAGAGCCCCAGCGCATCTCAGCCATGCGGTTCCACAACGTGTTGAGTGTGTGTGAATGTGTGTGAATGTGTGTGCGCGGAGGGCAGACAGGAAGAGGGCCAACATAAAAGTGGAGGAGCAAAACATTTGGTTGCCGGGCAACAGGGCTCCGAGCTACGACGGCGGCGCATGACTCGACGTCCCAGATCTGGTTTCAGGATGGCGTGAAGGCGGGGCGGCGGCGGGCGGGGAGGACAGAGACAGAGGAGCGTCTCCACCTGTCCCGGTCCGTCAGGGCGGCGAACAATGGCGCCGGCCGCCACAAACCGGAGGACCCGGCGGGACGGGGACTGGCTCTGGACCCTCCGGGGTCTCCTGTTGATTTTGGGGTCGGTCCAAATCGCAGACGCAGCGTGCGATCCTCAGATGAGCCTGATGCACCGTCCCATCACCACCGGCCGGGCGGCTTGGAGGGCTTTGATGTAGAAAGTCACAGGAAAAAGGATTATAAAGGACTCAAGGGTAGAAATGGAACCCAGGTTATATGAAGGGGAACTAGAAATAAAAGTACCGATGCAGTGAACACCATTTTCCAGATATATTGTATATTGTGACTTGTTTGGGAATTCAGTATTTCTAAGTGAGAGATCAGGAGTCACAATGCATTCTGATGTATCCAATATATTACTGTAAAATCTACGTTTCAGAAAGGTAATATCACAGCAATGTTTAAGTATTTTTCTTTGACCACAGCGGGAGTGCTCGATACAGAGCTACTCTTCCTTAGTGAGGTGAAAGTTTTCTATTTAACCTTGAAAAACAGCCAAAAAGTTTGTAGAATATGAGAATAAGTGCATTTACTGTAACTTTGCTTAAGTAAACAGGTGTAACATCTGCGCTCAACAACAGTAAATATACTTTTTTAGTGCTTCAACCGATTCAAAGGTAACAGTCTGTGACCTTGGTGTGTGTGTGTGTGTGTGTGTGTGTGTGTGTGTGTGTGTGTGTGTGTGTGTGTGTGTGTGTGTGTGTGTGTGTGTGTGTGTGTCAGTGAGCTGATTCCACTCAGTTTGTCAGCCCTGCCAGCAGGCAGCCAGACGATTCCAGAGTTAATCCTGATGTGAGCGGCATCTCGTCCCGTCCCGGCCGGAGCCACAGGGCGGCGCTCTCCTCCAGTTCCCATCAACCCCGATCACACCTGACTAGACAGTGAAAGATTAAAGCATCTTTACGTCAAACTGACTTACCGGGGAAGACTTTGTGGCATGTGAAAGGCCTGTGTGGGATTCTCACTGGTGGGCTAATAACAGTGTGCTGTTTGCTCACAGACAGGTATCAACTTTAAATTTAGAAGAAATCCAAATAACTCTTAGTATTTTTCAAAGGCACTAAAGCCTGCTTAAACCTTCATGTTGTAAGACTTGCAGTGAAACCGTCAGACCCTGCAGTTCTGAGATTCTCACTGTAACTGTTTTCTCCTGCGGTGTATCTTTGGTGGGAGATGTGAGACGATTCCCAGTTGGGCACCTTTCACCATGTACGTTCTCAGTTGTGTTTGTGTGTTTTCTCCGGGTACATCGGGTCCTTCCCACTCCAGAAACACGCATTTGCGGTTGTCCTGTGGCGGACTGGCTGTTCCGGGTGTCCAAATAATCCACTGACTATCAGCTGGCCTCAGTTCCACGACTCCACGATCCAAACCCAGAGAGGAAAATAGTGTAGAGAGTCGAGAGCGTTTGACCAAGACTCAATATACAATATTTTTTACACAATTACTTCAACATTATTCAGAAATATTCCTGTGAAATTCTCCCAGTGGCTCCTCTTCCCGCCTGAGGCCTCCTGGATCAGGCCGGCGCTCACGCAGTGGCCAGAGGACGGATTCGGGACGCACAGCTGAAAAGCACTTCCTCAGAGAGTTGTCCAAATAAGAGGCTGAGCGCTGGAAACGCAGATTGCGTTCCTGTGCTGATTACAGTGAACGTGCACACCAGATGGGAAGCACACATGTTGCGCTGCGCCGTGCGGTGGCGTCTGCTCTCATCCTCAGCGCTGGAATCCACCTCTTCTTCCGCTGAGCCTCTAAATGACAGTGTTTTCTCCAGCAGCGTGTTGCTCAACACTTCAGACTAATTATAAGAGGACGGCTTGAAATCAGTCTGTGTTTGTGTTTTCTTAGTATTTGCTCAAATATGTTTATTTAGACGTGTGGGGAACAGGGCGTACCGTTCGACCTTATTCCTGTGCGACTTTGTTGACGTGCTGAACAGAAAAAAGGTCTCAAAATGTAAGTTTCACAGACTTTTATGAAGATGTTTAAATGAGAAAAATGCTTGCAAAAGAAAAAACACTACTGAGCAGTAATGACATTAATTATTAATGCAGGGTTTGAGAAGCTCCATTAAGTCAGATTATCATTACTGATCATAAATCTATTTTGTCCCATAATTATGACTTATAGTTGCAGAATCTATGATCATCTGTGTTTCTAACGTGTTTGTTGAAGCAAATCAGTAGTAAATATTTACTCTTTTTTAAAATCCCCTTCAGCATCGCTGATCCTCAGAATTTATATTTATGCTCATTCAACAAATGTTTCTGTTTGTATAACATAAAAAAAAGTCAGTTCAAAATGTTCCGTCAATACCAAACAGAGTGAAATGTTTTAATAAATTCATTCCTGTCGACGAACACACATCTGTGTGTGTGTGTTGCGTGCCGTTGTCTGGCGCTTTCAGCTGTGCGGTTGTGTAACCGTGACTCTCCGACGGCTTCATACCCGCCGTGAGGCCTGCAGACGGCAGGCGGCTTTTCCCTTCACGGGCTTTATGTGAGTCTGGAGGGTGTCGGGGTTATGCAGCAGACTCAACACTGGCGGCGCTGACAGCGAGGAGCCTGGTCTGATAAGACGAGCCTGCTGCTGGCCGCCGCCGCCTGGCGAGCTCCCGACACCTGCTGCCGCTCTCGTTCTGGGACGGCGTGAAAAGCCCTGCTCAGATCCTACCAGGCCAACATTTCCTGCTGCAAACGCAGACATGCCGCACAGCGTGAACCCACCTGAGAAATGCTTCAAACACATCAAAAGCTTCTGCAAAATCCTCACGGAATAAGTCATAAATGACGGAATTTTGTTCCCGCAGGAAGAGAAAACTGCGCCGCGAGAAACTCTTTGACTGCCGTCTGGCAGAATCCTCATATTTCACTTTCCGTTTTATGTTCTCACAATCACTGCTTCTTCTTGAACAACTACCTGTCACGAGCCTCGATTTCATCCATGACTGCCTCTGTCAGCTCACAGATTAATCTGGTGTTTATTTAGCTCGCCGGAGCGGCCGGCCTCGCCGCCTGCAGCGCCGCAGACGCTGATATCGGATCCGTCTCTGCGTCACATACCAGTAATGTCACACTGAAACTTACTTGTCAGGTGCTTTTGTGTCCCGCTTCATTCACTCGGAGCAGGAGAGGCTATAAGGAAGCCTCAACACCTTGTTTAGCAACATTACAGGCAGTCAGAGAGGTCAAAGGTCGGGAGCTAAAAGATCCTGATGGATGAGACGCAAACTGGTGAGTCGATGGTGAGTGAGATAAAACACCTACAGACTGGTGGAAGATTTATAGAAAACTTTAACAAAATTAGCCTGAAATAATTAAAATGTCAGCTTTATCTCACTTACATTATTTTTAATCATTCGCCCCATTGGCATGAATTCAAAGCAAATGTGGAGTATGCTTTAATTTAGAGATAAATCACAATAATAAATACTGAGATTTGATTTGTGGTTAAAGTTTTAATGTAATAAATCTTTCATTCGACATCAGAGTTACGAAATACTTGATTTTGCATTTATTCAGCATTTTTGAACCATTTTAACTTTGTGCAGAGTTCAGGAGAACTGGAAAAAAAAGTTCTCAAATCGCTTCTATTAGTAGTAGAGAAAAAAGGAACTGCCTAAATCGTCCTCAAAGAGGCTAAAATGAGTCACAAGTTAGTAAAAGTCCAAAGTAACAGGAAAAAAGTGAACTACCTGAGCCGGATGTGGAAGGAACCGTGCTGACAAACACAGATACTAGGTTTTATGCTCATTTGAAGGAAATCCAATATCTGTGCACATCAAAGCCTGGTTCAGCCAGGTGAGAGTGCTGTCCTGAGTGTGAGTGTGTGTGTGTGTGTGTGTGTGTGTGTGTGTGAGTGTGAGTGTTTGTGCTTGGCTGCATTACGGAGCGGTGGAAACATCCCGCTCAGGCAGGTTCTTCTGTTCCGTCTCAAAGGGGCTTTGCGTACAGTTTGATGTCAACAAATGACATGGTGGCAAACGGCGCGCTCACACACACGACCACAGTCATTATGTGTCTCCTTTGTCAGCGTTAACCCCCTGCTGCTCGCTTCAGGAAGTGGCGGGCGGCTGGCTTCTCAGCCCACCACAAGACGCCCGGGTAAACAGTCGAACCGGAGAGAAAAACGAGCCGAAGCCCGGCCGATACCCGGCCCAGCTTCTCTCCTCCGGTGTTCAGGAACCAAAGCTAACAAAGCCGTACTCCGCTGGATGACTCCGGGAACAGACGCCTGCCTTTCAGAGCGCCGCTCGGCCCCGCGCCGTTCTGACACGGGCTCCGATGCCCCTCTTGATCTCGGCCAAACGGTTTGGGTTCAGAGTGGCGTTCACGGGGAGACAGACCGCGGCGTTTGGCAGCTCTCAGCCTGCGGAGGCCACAGAGCTGTTCTGCTGCCCGGCTGAGAGGATCGGATGAGGCGTGAGGCTCAGCGGCTCCGCTCCTCTCCGACCATCTGCCCGTCTGCCAATCTGTCTGCTGTCTGACTCTCTGCAACGCTGCATATTCTCCACTGTTCATCAGTGGAGCACAATCAACCAGGCGATGGTAAAAATGCCGACTTACAGATGCACGGACAATCAATATTATTTGCACAGTTGCACCAAAGTGTGAAAATCTGTTTCTAAAACTTTCAGGCTCATTAATTTGAAATCTGTTCCATTTAACAGGATTTTGTTTTGGCTGCACATTTAGCTTTCTGAGAGGATAATGAAGCCATTTACCCACTTATGCTCTTTCTGCAAAGCTACAATGTTAATTTACAACAAGCATCATGCAAATTTCTGAGCAGTGCTTAAAAAATCCGGCTAAAATCTGAACAAATGAACAATTTGCATAAGCATTGTATGGATGGAAATAGCAGTTTGCATTCTGTGTTATAGATTTTCACTCACATGTCTGTGCTAACCTGAAGCCGCGGATAAAGTACAGCCGAAGGTTCAATTATGACCCTTCAAAACCACTTTCTTTCACTTATTTCACTCTGAGAGCAGAAATGCCCACCACTCCAATCATAATATTTTCTCATTAAGTCCTGGAGTCTTTGAGTAGACATTAGTCCATTTTCAAAACTCTGCACAGAAATGTATTTGAGCATAAAGTGGAGTGTCTGAGGCGCGATCCCGCTGATGGAAAATCAAAATGATTTGACAATGAGCTCAGACAGAGTCGAGGTTCGAGGCTGGATGGAAACGTATGAACTCATGGTATATAGTGAGGCCTGGATCAACAAACCCCCAAAACAGCAGCTGGAAAAGCTGGAAAGTCATAAACAAGCCTGCAGGTAAAAAGGGGGACGAATCAGCGATAAAGTGAAGGTTGAATCCTGACATACTTGCAGGTAGAACACAGTTTATTCATTGGTTCCTTTCTGTGCCAACCTCTAAACCAAAGGTGTCAAACATGAGGTCCAAAAGCCAAAACTGGCTCACATGAGGCTCCAATCTGGCCCAAAAAAATGACCAAGAAAAAAAAAAAAAACTGCAAAGAAAGCATCGCGGCTTTGGCTGCATTTCCCCTCCAGTGTAATCGGATCCAATTCCAGATTTTTTGCTCTGATGTGGGACGGATCCGATTTGTTTTTGGACGATGTGAGCAGGAAAAAGACACGTTTCGATTTTTAATGACTTCAAATCTGAGACCATCGAGTCTGAACGAGGAGCATGGAAGCTACCTGACAGGAGGGGTCAGTGGAAGAGGTCACATGACCTCCTAGGAACTAACTGCAGCATATGCAGAAGATGCCGTTTTGCTCCTTTTCCTCCTCCTCTGCCTAAAAACCCTGGCAGTGTTTGTCAAAGCTCTCATGCGCCGTGACACTCGTGTCAAACACATGTCATCATCCATTTTTGTGGCTTTGCAGTTTGCCTTTGGTTCAGAAGTAGCCTCAAGTTTAGTAAACACTACAAGTACACATGCGCCATGTTTGTGACTTTGTAGGCGATATGGATCACTTGATTAAATACATGTAACCAGTTTGAAAAAAAAAAAACTGATTCAGGCATCAAATCCAATCTGAGCATCAAGACGTGCAGGAATAATCACGGAATTCTGCACCAGAAAGCATCATTTTGTTGAGATTTGTGTCATTTTTGGTGATTATTTTGCTCAAATAAAGACTTTTTCAAACATGCACTCCACCACAACAAAGAAACACCTTGAAGTTAGAATGTAAAGGTTATTATGGCACCATCTTTACACTTAAGATGAAATCGGGCTGTATGTGGCTCCTGAATTAGAATACGTTTGATACCGACGATCCAAACTGTCAGTAAGCTGGAGCTGAACTCAGTGTGAAGTGAAGTATGGGAAGCCCAGGAAGCACAAACAGGGGCGAGCAGCGCCACCAGATAAGACTGGTTTGATCCACTGTGTGTGTGTGTGTGTGTGTGTGTGTGTGTGCCCTCTGATGCAGATCTGTGTTGTCTCCCAGATAAAAGCCAGACCACAATAAGGCCTCTGCAGCCTGCTACCGCAGTGAGTTATTCCCTCTGTCAAACGCGTCTCTGCTGCCTTGCTTGTTTGTTTACTGGTGTTCCGTCCCTCTGCAACCCGAAACGCGATCCTACGCTTACAGTAAACCCTTCAACAAAAGCAGGCAGGTTTCTTTTGATTTCTTCTTTCTTTGTTTTCTTGTCCGCATCGCACAGGTAAAGAGTGAAAACACTCTTTTGGGAATGGAAAGGCATGATGGCCCAAACATCCTTTAATTGTGACTGTGGGATGTTTCACTTCATCATACAAATACATCCTGAATATCCGGGGAAGAGACGTGAGCTGTAAACTGTTTATGCGTGCGGTTTGCATCCCATGGGCATGCACGTGATTTATGTTCATGTGTTCCCTTATAAATTCTTACCAAAACAACAAAAACTTTTTGTTTAAAGCGCGCACATTCACATTTACTGTGCAGGAGCTGTCAGTGGCGATTATGAATTTCCTGTTATTTGTTCCTTAACTGGACCCAAACTGAGGTGTGCTGACTCACCCTGGGCTTCAAACACACCAACGGTCAAACCAAGACTTCTCTCTGCAGAAGAGAGCTGGTCTGGATCCAGCAGCTCCACAGGCTCGGCTATGCATTACTGCCATCTAATGGCCAGAGGCAGCAGGAACAAGGGAAGCAGCCAAAGATGATTTCCAACCTGTTTTTTTTTTTTTCTTCTTCTTTGAGCCCCCTTCGCCTCTCAGAAAGGATGTGGAACTCCAACCTCTGATTGGCCCAAAATATTAAATTGAAGGCACTTTACTATCAAAACCAAAGAAAACCAAACCAGGAGTGGGCAACGAATTTTCCCAAAGAGCCACATGAAAAACTATTGGATAAGAATAAAGATTATATCGTAATTGGTAAAGACGTTCGGCTTTTAATCACAATTTTTATGAGCTGCTGTTGCTCTGCATCATGTTGTCTCAGTCTTTTCCAAATCTTTGTCTGGGGATCATGAGTATCATATATCATTAATATTATATAATTCCAAGCCTTCAAAGTGAAACCAAGGTGGTCTCTAGTTTCTAATACCTGTATACATTTGTGTTTCTAAATCTCTTCTGCTCACACACCTGCATAAATATTGTTGAGCAACAGTTATAATCAGGAGCTGAATCGACCTTATCTGATCAGGCCGCCCCAGCCTTTCAGCTCCCGCAGCTTAAAGGCCTTAAGTGTCTTTTGTGCCTTAATTACATGTATCAAACCACAAATAATGGCTGCAGCTGGCTCGTGGCGGTGTGTGCCGTGCAATAACTCACAAACGCCGCGTCACGACAAAGAGCGAGGCACAATGGGAACGGCGGGGAGGATCGCTTTCATAAGCGCTGATCAAACAGAGGCCTAAATGTAAGAAAATACCGGCTGAGTGGCAGCAGGGAGGTGAAGGCACACTTAAAGGCAACACGCTGATACACTGTATCTGCCGCCGGGACAATCCACCTGCACAAATCTCTCAGCGCCGCCATTCTCCGGCTCGCCGGCGCTTTTCTGCCGGAGCAAATCGACATGTCATCACTTGACTTTATTGATCAAACCTCAGGTGCAAGGTGGAAGCCCCCCGCCGGACACCTTGCCGCGCATTGTTCCGTTTTGTTTTCCAGAGTCTCGCCGTTTCTTTCGCGGACGTGACTGACGGCCTCTTTGAGATTCGGCGTCGGTAAACAGCCACCTGAAAGGTGCCGCTGCCTCCTTTAGAAAACGCCACAAAAACGTGTTTTAACTGTAGCGATCCGGCTTTCAGTGCCGCGCAAACACGGAGCTAATGCGATCCAGGCTCGGCCCCGGAGCCCGGAGTGGTCACACTCGCGCTGCCTGCTGACAGCTCCTGTTAGGACGCCATTGTGTGGACATGGTCACGGAAGACAAGAGGGCTGCTGGTTAAAAGCACAAAAGGGGACACGGGTACACACTCCTCTCTTTCTCTCTCTCATCACAGCTGCCTTTTCGACTCTGTCGATCGTCCCAGATGAATGAGGATCCGCAGGCCTCCGCTCGGCTTCTGAGGCCGGAGCGGCGGAGGCCGCGGTCCTGGACAGGTGCTGGCCGAGATACGAGGGCCTCATAATGGCGCTGACAGACGAGTTGCTCGCCGAGGCTGTGGACGGAGGCCGGCGGCTTCCTCAGCTGCCCCGGACTCTCCTTTCCTCTGCTCGTTTGTCTCGGGCTAACTGCTGGAGCAAAGGTGCTGTTGTGCCTTGTCACTGCGCTCGTCTTCAAAGCAGAGGAAACAAAACCCCGAGGCGGCGAGGATGTGTGCGTTTCCTCCACGCCGCACTTCATCCAGCCTCAGCTCCAGTCCCACAGGTATGGAGTGTTCCAGAGGACGCGCTTCCACGTCAGTCCTGTGAACATCAAGGAGTTTGTTTCTCAGATCGCTTTCAGGCTTCATTTAACATACTAGAAGAAATAGAGCTAATATACGAACTGACTCAAACACAGAAACTCTCTTTGTAGGCTAAAAATTGAACTGCAGCACAGATTTGTTACAGAAATAGTTTAAAATGTGCATATTTTACTTTCACCACCTCCAGGATCGTCTCATTAAATCACAGCTTATCAAAGACGCCTCAATGTAAACAAGATGCTCCCTTTGACACACCGAGCTGCCTGATCAATAATAATGAGGCAGCTTCATTCAGTCAGAAAGACACTCCGAAAATGTTAGAATATAGAATATTTGTGTCTTTTTTTGTGCTCGTCTAAAGAAAGCCGGATGCTTCTTCATATTGCTGCACTTCTTTTTGCTTTACAGTCGAACACGGCTTCTCTACATCAAACCTCTCTTTAAAGCACGATTCAGTGATGAGCAGTGAGAAGGTGCCATGCTGTTGTATTATCTTTTTTTAGTTTTCTATTAATATTCTATGATTTGCACTATTATACTTATTCTTATTCTTTATTTGCACCTTTCATTGTTTTTTGCATCCCCCTGTTCTGTGTGTCCCTCCAGCCTCTGCACCTGTAAATTTCTTAATAAAGTTGACTCTATTCTGTTCTAGTGTGTGCTTCTTCTCACACACAATACTCCTGAATGTTAAATGAAGAAAATGTTGAAACTCTCCTGTTTGATTTATAAAAAAATCCTTCTTACACCCCAAGCAGAAATTCACCAAACATACATTTCAACAGTTTTGCGCAGTTTATTTTTTGGTTTATACACTGCCCTATGCATTATGCACATTCATAATCACCAATTCTTTATAAAACAGGTTAATAAATGGTTTTGATAACACATGATGAATTAAAACAAGGTCCATAAAGAACGATAGGACATGCATGTGATCCGTTCAGGATTCATAACATTACAAACCAACCTGCAGGAATGTTACAAGGAGTAATCTGAAGTCCTCTTTTATATAAACCAGCTAAAATTAATGTGAACTGCTGTTAATAAAACATGCCCTATTAACATCAAAAGTCAGTTAGATAATGATTTTATTTCCAAATGTGAAGCGTCATCTTGAAAAAGGAAACGTCTTTAATGGGCTATAAGATGGATTAGTGAGCTGTTACGAATAGTTTTTAGCTGCTAACAGTAAAATGTCAAAGAAAGAGTTCTAAAAGCTTTACAACTGTTTATATCTGCAGTTTAGGCGTTAATTCACATAAAAGTGTGCAATTCACTGAATGAAAAAAAGTATCATCCAGGGTTGGTTCCATTAAATATGTAAAACACACTATCGTGCACTGCATGATCCAGTAATATCGTATTATTATCAACCAATTCTCTGAAAGCATACTGAATCAGCTCAAAATGCAGCATTTAATAGATACTCATGAAACAATGGCTCCTACATTTCTTCTGCTCAATATTTCATTTTATTTCTGTAGTTTCTGCGCTCGTGAAAACTCTTCAGATCTTGAGGGACGACCAGAAAGCTTTGTGACAAACTTCCCTTCCCCAAATGTTTCCCGTCCTGTTCGGGGAGATTTAATCAGGCCTTCCATATTAAAAAATGTTAAAGGTCGGTGGGGTCGCAGAGACAAAAGCCTCAGTAAGGGGGGCGGAGGCGGTGTGCGCCGGGGATGACAGACGCCGAGACGCGATTGGCCCGTTCCTGCGCGGATGGGATTCGCTGTCAACAGGTCCCAATTAGTCCAATCAGAGTGGAAGGAAACGGCACAGAAAGGACACTTTGTCAGTGCCGCTGTTTGTGAAGCTGATACAAAAACAAAACACAATCGCTGGCTCTCTCTTCCCACCCAGTCACATTCTGCGGGGACAAATTAACTTGTGCGGGCTTCGGGCCGGCGGCGGCGCCGCTGCAGTGCGGAGGCGACATTGTTGCGGCCTTTTAATGCTGCTGCTGATGTAAATATTGCCTTCTGCCTCGCCTTTGTGTGTTTCTGAATAGCATTCAGTGAGCGGACCTGCTTCCTGACACAAATGTGTCATCGAGGGCCGCTCGGATCAAACACGGCTGCAGTTCACATGAAAAGCTGGGTAGACGGAGTCAGGAAGGAGGAGGATGCTGAGTCATGACTTATTTTTAAAACCTTAAACTGAGAGAAGTGAGAACTTTCCCTGCTCTGATACCATTGTTTACAGTCACCTCAGCGATCCGTCTGAAGCCCGGGAAATCTCGCATCACCTGCGGATTCCTGGAGGTAAAGAAGCATCCCGGGACCTTGACCTGACTAACGAACCAAGCAGGGCTTAGTGAGTGATGGGACGTTGACCTCTGACCTGAGGAAGTCATTTAGATGGAGCAGCACTGAGGCTCTGATTCATGCTCTGGATATCAGCAGCGGGCCTTGATGCCCGCCCGGGCAGAGGTGAGGACGGACGGGTAATTGGGGAGGTGGAGTGGAGATGAACCCCATTCTGGACCTGCCGTTTACTGACAGGTAGAATCAGAAAAGCAGGGCCTGACAGAGCAGACGCTTTTATTTACTGCAGCCTCCAGCGGCTTCTGCAGCTTTGATACATTTACTGATGAGTTTGGCTTAAAACAGGATGAATTCCAGTTTAGTTTCTTTAAAAGTCAGCTTGGCAGGTGTTCCTTAAAAAATAAATAGAGAAAAGAAGTAACTGGATTTTCACACAGAGAGAATTTATTCTGCGAACCTGTTCCCGGGTTCTGGTTTGTGATTGATGGCCTGCAGTGCAGATCTGGATTGAAGGTGCTGTACTGTTTCGGCCTGAGCCGTCTCAAAACGCTCGCTCTACTATTTTGACAGACGTCGTATGGGAGCGTGTTGCTGCGAGCGGCCAGAGCGGCAGACGGATGCCAGCCTCCCACGGCCCCATCCTGGATTCCTGGGCTAAGAGTTTCCCGCTGCTGTACGAGCGCCGTGACACACGCTGACCACCGCTGACCACCGCTGACCACCGCTGAGGGGCCGGTTTTACACACTGTGGTGCAGCAGGGTTCACTTCAAGTGACCAGCTTCAACTTTGATTCGTTTCTGAGTTGCAGCCATTATCACTGCTGTGACAGCCCATGTTTGGGTCCACATTGGTCTAGATCAGGGTCTAGATCAGGGCTACTGAACTCCAGGCCCTCGAGAGCCGACGTCCCCCATGCTTTTGATGTCTCCCTGGTCTCGATTCTCTGCTGTAGAGAATCCAGCTCTTAGATCAGCGCCAGCAGGGAAAGAGTTGAAACTCTCCACTGGATAAAGAGGCTCTGCAGGTCTGATGGACTGATAGATTTGCAGAATTACAGCACGAGCCTGATCTGAAGACCTGCATGTGAGGAAAGGCTGTAAAATCACACACACAGGCCATGAAACACATTCGATTCATGAATATAGAATATCAGGTCTGACTATCTGATTGAGCAAAATCTTTGGATAGGTTTTGCCAAAAGATCAGTTTGAAATGTGCAAAGTGATCTAAAGCATCTGAGTTTGCAGGTATTTTCTGTCTTGTTCCCCTTCTTAGTTCTCAAATTCTCAGGCCCTCCAGAGCTGACGTCCTGCATGCTTTTGATGTCTCTGTTGGAGCCTGGGACTTCTGTCCCGCCGACTCCACCCGGTTGTTTGATTGGTAATAAAGAATGCCAAAACGACTGACTTCAGATTATTATTTAAGTATAGCCAGATGTAATGTTCAGCGCTGGACCGTTACAGGGAAAGGTACGCAGTATTTCACCCTGAAAGAATCCTGATTGTCGATGGAACTGAGCTTTCATTCCATATTCTTCTGGGCTGGGCCCCGACAGAAAGGTTCGACTTTGTTCGCAATTGGACAATTTGGTGTTGATGTCAGCTGCCAACCAAGAGCTGACATCCTTATCGAGGATGTTTGGAACACTAGTGTGTGTGTGTTGGTGTCTCCGGAGCATGTGGGTCTGTTTACACTTTGGCAGAACTTCTTATAACCTTGGTGCAGTTGTCTCAGGAAGAAGTGTCACAACGGCCTAATGTGCAGTTAATACAATTGTTCCAGGGCAGTAGTGCTAATATAGGGGAGACCGGGGACAATTGTAACGCTTTTTGTTTGAGCAGTGTAACTCGGTTGTTGTTTGTGCTGGAGATCTCAGATTTTGACATGTAGTACGCTTCTATAAAGTACATTCAGTTGTACAAACCGCTCTTGAACCTATTAACCATGAAAACTGCCATTTTGTTTCATCAGACAGGCAATTGTGGCAAATGTACCTGTCCTTGCCTGGGGTGCAGACTTCATGGGCCCAACATTGCTGATATCTGATCCACACTTCCTTTGGCCATGAATTACCAAAGTGCTCCAAACACACAACGCAGACGTTTTTATCATCTGAAGAGTCAGTCATCTGAGATTAAAAGGCCATATTCATGTACTCTGAAATCTAGCTTGTATGTTATTTGGTGTCGCAATTGGGATCGCAGTGTTCACCAGATCCAGGATGTTGTACATGCTCATGGTTTTAGCAGGATTCATCCTCATCAATGCGTCGCTGGCTGTGTTGATACATTTTTTAAACAGATCATACAAGCTACGATCTAGGGGTTGCAATTTGTAACTACAGTGTGGTGGAAGTATGACAAGGATAATGCCATTTTCTTCTTAAAAATTGGGACAACCATCCCCGACCCAGACAGCCATTAAAAAGCTAACCATTTTTAGCATTTAGCTTTAAAGCTAGCACTAATGTAACACATCAAATTAAACTAGAGAAACTAATAATTGCACTTATGTAAGTGAAAGAACTGTATCTGCAACACAAAGGACACTATGCAAAAAATATTTAGGGGAAAAAAAAATTACTTTCTTGCCTGAAAAATAGTTTTTCTCCTCTAAAACAGAGAGCTTTTACTATAGGGACATGCAACTTCACCTGTGAGCTCACTTTAGAAGTGGGCATGGCCGAAATTGAGGACAGCACCACAGCTCCTTCCTGATTGGTCAAACTGAGAGTGTTACAACTATCCCTGTGTTACAACTGTCCCCGGTCTCCCTACCTAACATCTCTCTGGTCTCGATTCTCTGCTGCAGTCCTCTGTCTAACTCTGTGTCATCAAACTTTCTGTCACTGGATTCTTCACTCATGCATGTGAGGTTTATTCAAACCTCTCTCCGACAGGGTGAAACCCTGTCAGAGAGAATCCAGCTCTTTGGTCAGTGTCAGCAGGAAAAGAGTTGAAACTCTCTACTGGAAAAAGAGGCTCTGCAGGTCTGATGGATTGATAGATCTCCCTGAAAAGATCAGGCCTTCTGTATAACTCCATGCTCATTTGGATTTTGTGACACTGAAACACAAATGTAATTGAGATAAATGAGTTTCAGCAAGTTTGATGTCTTCATTTTTTGCTTTTTGTGAAGTTGTCTTTGTAATTGAGAATCAGTTTTTACTGACTGACACATAGTTTCAGACGTATCAGACAACAATCAGACTAATCCATCATTCCATTCGTCCATTTCAATACAGCACCTCTCAGGCACCGCAAAAAAGTCCTTCACTTTGAACACTTTCTCAAAGTTTCAAACATTTCTGCTCCTGAGATCAATCTGGATTTTCATAAGAAACTTGTCTTAAAACATTCAACAACACAGAGACCGAGCGATCCGCCTCCTTCTCAGCTCGCTTCTCTCAAACGTCTCTTCATTTGGTCATCTTGTTGTTAGTTCACCTCAAACCTGAGAATGAACGGAATAAATGAGCGGCGGGAGTGCAAAAGCCTCTATTCCTCCCTTCTTCCAGAGCGCTCTGCTGAAGAGATCCGTCTCAAGCCTGAAAGGAGAAGTGAGGCTGTTATGAAGTGCCAGTCACTGGCTTCAGTCATGGCGCTGTCGCACTGTAAGAGGATACGCCGAGCTCGGAGGTTACTTTCGGGTTCACCGTCACTTCTGAGCACCTCAAAGATCTCTGGTTTTTCTTTGGTATGTCAGAAGGACGGCACTGAAGAATCTCTGTAAGATCAAAGCCCGGAGATCAAACAGGCTGCGTCCGAAGGAGAAGGAGCGGATCTCAATCACTGCCTGTCGCCGGAGAGCAGCCGAGGTCGACGCTCCTCCACCGTGGCACGAGACCCCCGGTTGACTCCTGCGACTCCTGACGGTCCCGTGTTTTTCATCAGCAGCCCTGCGGGGGTTAATCACACCGCCGAGCTTCACGAACTCCCAGGTCTGCAGCAGACCCGAACCAGGACCAGAGCCGGAGCGCGGGCCGTCCGTGGCCACAGGACTATCAATTATCACTGACCTTCATGTCGAGGCGGCCATGGTCAGCTCCATAAAGACTTTTTTTACTCCCTTTTTCCAAAACATTAAGCCTCAGGCATCTTTTGTTATGGGCCACACAGTCTTACACAACCCGGCAGAAATGTTTAAGAGTCCTCTGAGATTTCCCCTGAAGGCGGCCGTCTGAGAAAGCACCAGGCTCCGCCGTTTTATAGCTTACGGCGCATAAAAGTGACCAGTCTGGAGTAAGACTTTACAGAAATATGTACTCAAGAGTAATTCTTTTGCATTTCAGTGCCTCAGACTAAAATCAGTTCAAAATGTAAATACTGTATGTCCTCAATCAAACGCAGAAGATTCCATTTACTTCATTAACTATGATGAATGTAGGAATAAGGAAATGGTTTCTTTTTAGTGTGTGCAATATTGAATAAAAAGGGAAAGTGTTCATGCTTAATTAATGTTTTGGAAAAGTTAAAGTATTAATTCTCTGAAAATTCAGGCAATGATTAATTCTATAAATAAATAAAACTGGAAGAAAGGCTTCATGAATGGTCTGCAACCAAACACATTAAAGAAACTGTTCTCTCAATTAAATTTACTGAGAGACGCCAAACTTCCTCACAAAACCTGGAGCCTGTGTTGATTATACTTAACTTAAGAGCTTTCATTGAGAACTGATCACTTTTAATTAAAGTTTTCAGCCGCTTAGCCCAATTCAGACATTTACAGCAGTTTAAGTCGTATTATCCATTTCATCAGTTTAGCCTTTTAGACGTTTTGTTTGTTTTATCAGTTTGAATCCATTTTCAGCTGCTAACTGATTAAAACAGTTTTCATGACATTTCAAGTGAAAATCCTTCATTTTAGCTGTTTTGTTTCAGAAAACTTTCTCATTTTTACGCGGGAACATTTTCAAAACTATGTTTTTTTCTCTCATAGGAAAAGCAGAAGCACTGAAATTGGTGTAGTAAGCATGTTGGGACATAAGCTGGCGCTGGTGGCTGTTTTGGAATGAAACCACACACACACACACACACACACACACACACACACACACACACACACACACACACACACACACACACACTGATGTAGACAATAATACACCGGAAAAATTAACATGCGTGTTTCTCCCATTTAGACCAATCGAACTTAAAGGAGCATCGCTGGCAAAACAAATGAGTCTTCATTTGAAAAGAAATCTTCAGTTCTGTGGTGATGCTTTTCTAATTACAAATTTTATTTATCGTCAGCTTTAGGAGAGGTTTGGAAAACGTCAGACGTGACTGTCAATTAGTCACAACAGTATTTAGCATCCAGTAACAGTTATCATGATGAAATGTTAATTAGAGTTGTGGTTCTTTGCCTGTCAGTGGTGGTAATGTAACTTCACTCCGATCCACCTGTTCTGCAGTCATTATTATCAAATAGCTCTCATTTCCTCGTGAACAAAGGATCCACATCATATTAACAAAGTAAATGCTGCTTTATATCAGATAAAAGGTTTTGACAGTGTGACTGTAAAGCTGCAGAATAGTTAGAGGCTCCGCTTTAGCAGCTCAAGGTGTCTTGAAAGCCTGGTTAAGTGGAAATGATGGGATGTGAATCACAGACAAGTCCCGGTCTCACTGCTGGCAGGTTAGATTCCCCTCACCACTGGAGGGCCTCTTCAGAAGAGCAGGAAGTTGAATCGCTCTGCCTCGGAGCTACATTCCTCCTGTTAGACTGACTGATCTGTTGCAAAGAGACCTTTGATGCCGAGAGATGATGCACCAACTAACTTCCTCCGTTTAACCATTCAGGTGGAGGCTCCTTCCAAACCGCCTGCCAGTCAGAGCTGCTTCAGCGGGAGAGCTGCTGTGGCCCCGAGCAGGGCAGCCTGCAGTGCTCAGCATACCTGTCCAGCACCGACTGAAATAAAGTGAGGCTGAGCTCTAAACTGCCCGGACGGTCTTATAAAAACAGCAAGGGACGCGGAGCCGCAAACACACACCTCCATGTTTGCGCAAGTGCGAGTGCATGTGCAAAGAGAGGGTTTGATGTGGGCTGTTAGGCCTCCTCTGCAGTGAATGACACACCTTCCCGGGCTTAATAAGTCCCAGTGTGCAGCTAAAGCGGCAGTTTCTCTGTTATTCTTCCAGCGGCGCTCGGTTCACACCGACGGCGCTTCCCTTTACTATCCAGCTGGTCATGACACACAGAGAGGGCCTATTAATGCACAACACACACACACACTCTCTCAAGTCTGAGGACATGTGTGAAAGAGAGAGCTGCAGCGATGCCAGATCTTTCACTTTAATGTAACACCTGAATGAATGCTTCCGACACGACGGGAAACAGTTTTTATAACCAGGTACGTGGCTGAAAATATAAATGCATGAACCAGGTTATCAAACTCACTTCAGTTCAAATAGAGCAGGGAAGCCGCTCACATTCCCAATCTCATAATTTATCTGACACTGACTGCCATTATCATATTTTCTGAGATGGCATTTGTTGAGAGATGTATCTCAAAGAGAAAAATTAGAAAAACATTGCAGTGGTGTCAAAAACGCATTTATTTTTCATGCCCATATATAAATATTGGGGATTAGGATTTCTTCCTCTTCAAATATCGAATAGTTTTTCTGCTTTTTGCCCGAATCTCAATCACTCTGATATTCTACTTCAATTTTCTGCTGTATATTTTACCATTTTCATGCATTTTCTTATAAGTGACATCGAGCTTGCAGTGTTAGGATAAAAACAGACTTTTGGTTTGTAGCAGCACTCTGTTGTCATACAGTGACATCTAGTGGTCCCAGGTGGCATGTGCCAGTGTGATAAATAAACTGCTTCTTATTGGAAGTCATACAGGCAGACAAATAACTTCAAAAATGAGAACTATAGTAATCACATTTTGTGAAAAAAATGTGTGAATTCAGAAGTAACGTAATGAGTGGTTTTATTACAAAGGTACTGCAATATGCATATATTTAAAGACATAATACCATTTAGTCTACCAGCAGCATATATATACAACGAATAACGTGCTTTTAACCCTCAAGCTTAATTTTAGAAACTTGTGTCCAAGTTTTCATCGTCATCTGATCATCATTTCATCTGCGTCAGTGTCAGTATGTTTTCTTTGCTAAACGTTCCGGGGAAATCAGATTTTATTTACTAAAACAGATCAATTAATCACTGTAAAAAAATCCCCTCCACTTTCAAGTCACCTGGGATGAAAAATATTCTAAAACCTGCCAGAAAAACAACACAGATCTTTTGAGTTTGATAACTGATTAATCCACTGTGTCAATCTTGCGGTTATTCATTAAGAAGCTCCGTCGCAGTGATAGAATGAGTCAAGCTTAGTGAACGATCACATACATGTATGTTAAAAACTGACATTTTAATCTGCATCATACTAGTCTGTTCTTACTGGCTGAATGCCAAAACAGATAAAAAATGCAAATATTTTTGACCACTGAGCTGAAAATATCACTTTTCGTTTCATTATTCTGCTCACCTACACCTTCAACACAGCAGTAATTATTCCAAAGCAAACCTGCAGTTCATGTCTCCTTTTTGATTTTTTACATGTTGCAAGGTCACCACCCAAACTTCCTGAAACCCTTTTTAGCTTTGAGGCCAAAAGTTTGACGCCCTTGTTATGAATTATGTAAATCTTTTAGGTGTAAACTTGTAAATTATGAGCACCGTCTTGTAATCCATCTAAGTCTCCCAAAAGTCACTTCAAGGCCACCTACAGAGTCCATGCGCCTCTATTTATAATGTTAACCATTAAATACGGCCAGAAAAAATAAATAAAAACCTGCTCTCGTGCATTGATGAGACAGGCTGTGATGAGCTGAAGTGACTGCGGCCTCCTCACACCGAGATTCACCTCGACACACACAGCCTGGTTGATACGTCTCCTGTACGTCCTCCGCAAGCTGAAAAAGGTCTCTTGGGGACTCGAGTCTATAATTTATGGTCCAACAAAAGCCGTTGAGACAAGGACTTATGGCCTGTGAATTGTTTGTGTTAGCTGCCCCATAAAAAGCATTACCCTGTCAGCTTTAGTAGCGCAGGTTAGAAAGTGAATAAGGCGTCTTGTGTGTGTGTGTGTGTGTGTGTGTGTGTGTGTGTGTGTGTGTGTGTGTGTGTGTGTGTGTGTGTGTGCGCCGTGTTCTCAGAGGATCAGCTGTAGTCCAGATGGCCTCTTCAGATCGGTACAGTCGTGACCCTCAATAAATAGATCCATAAAGGTGGATGAAGAGGAGCAACAGGAGTATTAGCAACTTTACACGGCTACAATTACCTGAGATTTTTGGGCCTCGAAGCGCAAAATCAAAAACTTTCTTTGCCGTTTTGTTGTCCATTTACACGACAACGGTGTCTGGAGCCACTGAAAACTAACTAGCTGACATGATGGACTCTGTCTCAAACATAACTTGATTTATTAATTTATCGCACCTTTATTTCACCAGGTGGGTTGACCAGGAACCACTTCTCATTTACAATGGCGACCTGGCTAAAAGGAGACGTCAGGAAAAACATCGAAACAAATATATACACAGATGTATACAATAAAACAGTTTCACACAATATTAATTCATGAAAATATCTCAGAACAACCCTTTTGCTTTGCTGTCTCTCCAGTTCATCAAATGCAAATTTCACCTCAGCTTTGAAATCTTGTTCTGCAATCAATCCAACCACCCATTTAGGGTTAATTACTTTATTTAATTTAGCTCTTCTTGTAGCTTGTAACCTTTCCATAGGGTTTAGTTTGCAACTTATGGCATGCGCAGAGGTTTAGCCGACACCATAAATGTCCAGATCGTTCCAACAGTTTCTTCAATTTCATGAATTTTGCCAACCAACTCCACCGCCTCTCCACAATGTGTGTTCCACAAACTGTTTGCTCCGTCCCATACACACCTGCATGACTGACGGGCCTGCTTTAATGAACTTCACGCCCCCCCTCAGTCACAAAATATCACATAAATTGAATGAATAACGACACATGAACAAATGACTTTAACAACGTCAATAGATCCACGGAGTTAAATACAATACTGGAAAGTTTTATAGCAAATACTCTCATGTCTAACGACGTCTATAAATGTTTTGTGGCCTCAGAAAATGGAGCGCCAGCACTGACAGCGGATATACCAACAGCTTATTTCACACTGAGGCCACCCAGGCTAAATATACAGAGACCTGTAACGTAAGGAGCTTTAAAGGCACCAACAACTGGCAATGCGGATGTTTTGAGCAACGCAACGTCTTCTGTGTCAACATTAGCGTTGTTAACATTCACGGGCATCTTGGATATCCTCGCAGCTTTTTACCCTAGAACTCATCAAATCGAATTCAGTCGCTGGATTTACCATGAAATCTGTAATTGCTGCGAACTCGGCGGTAATCCAAAGCCTCTTGTGATGTATGGACAATGACCCACCGGGACGAAAGCAGACGGCGTGTTTTAGCTTGTTTCCCAGGCTGTTTTTAGACGTGTTATGGTTGTGGGCATCAGTCATAATGCCAAGGTCGCGGCTTCTCGATGGCTTTTCCACTATTAGACCTCATTATAGCTCATTAGGCGTCAGCTGCTTGTCTCTTCACCCTCATAACACGCTCACACATGCATTCATACACGTTTAACGCAGCCTCCGCATGGGCAGATGGACAGTCGCACATGCATGCACAAATTATCCTCCCCATACACACACACACACACACACACACACACACACACACACATTCAATACACAAACACAAACACAGCCTCCCCCTCCTCGGACACACCCATTTCATGCCAAATGGCAAATAGCGGTGGCTGAGTGTTCCTAGAAACCGATGTTTGGTAAACGGAGAAGGCTGGGAGTCAGGGAGCGGAGTGCAGCAGGTGGTCCGGGTTCAGGTCCCACCGGGCGCATTCCCTCGCTCTAATCCACGGGCCGAGGTAGCAGGGCCGTGTGGAAAACAGGTTCGTCAACAGCTCGTGGCGCACGGCTCCTCCGCCGTGATGGGGTGAGTGACGGCAGCCAGTTCAGGCCAGAGGCTCATCAAAGGGCCGAGGCGGAGGTATTTTCTCTCCCTGCCCTCTATTACAGTCGCTGTTTACTGCGTGAGGCCTTTTGAAAACACGATCCGAACTCCCGCTGCTCTCCAACGACCTTTAGGGATGATCAAATAAAAGAGAGCCGGGAGTTCTGGGAGGCCAGACTGGCTCAGCTGTGGCTAACTTTAGGCTTGTGCATGCTGAATGGTGTTTGGAAACAAAGCAACCGAAGCTGAATTACGTGTTTGGATTAAGTGTTAAAAGAATAAAAGGCACGTAGGGATATCTCTGGTTCAGTACCGGTGGGCCGTAATTTTAATTTGATTATTCCTGTTTGTGAGACCAACACAAACCAAGCTAATCCACTTTGTACACATTTTATTTCAGAGGCCACAAACAGCCCAATTTCATCATGAGTGTGGTAGACTGGCAAAACTGAACCAGAATATTATTTAAATTTCAACCTTAAAGCTTTTATTTTGGAGGGCACAGAGTATACATGATAAAACAAAACCAGTTACCATCAATCTCAACAAAAAGCCAATTTTAATGAAACTTTCTGGTGCAAAAATCAGTTAAATGTCCAAAAGAAGCTATAGCTTTCATGACAGCATCGCGGCTATCTCAATATTGTGTTCACTACTCAATACATTTGTTTAAAAAACATCAGTGTTTTCTTTAAAATTTTCTTAGTTCCTTGGTGGTTTGGTGGATTGGAGCCTCTTGCAGGCCGGTTTTGGTTCACGGTTCTCATGCTTGACTCCCCTGATCTAAAGCCATCGTTCTATTGCTCATGCAGGTACAGTAAGCCAAATGTTTTCAGAACAGAACAACCTCACCGATTGTGAAATGGTTGCTCAGACTGTTAGTTCAAAAACCGATGTACTAACCTTTGGACACAGATTTTATGAAGAAAATGTGTTATTTTTGGCACTAATGTTGGGTTTTACCTTCATGTAACCTGTCTGAACATCTGACTGCTCATACCGATGGACGTAACAGCGTCATGTGTCTCCAGAGGTCCTTAATTACCCCATGACCTGGGCGATTACATGAATACCACTCCACTTGGCTCAATAAAAGATTCATCACGATGGAAACTTTGTCCTCTCGATCCAATCCGTTTGTCATACTCTATCGAAATGGAATAAACCCATTTCTTTTCACAACATGGGAACTTTTCAGACTTACAACCGATCTGAAGAGAGGAACTTTCTCCTTCACAGCTGGGGAAGTTTCCCTCTGAGCTGAAAACATGCAAGTCCTGACAGTTAAGTGCTGCGTCCATACGTCGGGCTCTTCTGTGCCACTGTGGCAGGGCCGGGGAGTGCTGCAGTGTGATGAAGGGGTGTGGGTTTTTTCGACAAGTTCACGGGTCAGTGGCGTGGATGTCGTCCCCTGCTGGCCGCCATGTGCTGAGGCGCATCGGCCAGGAACGAGACGCTGAGAGAATGGAGGGGACGCAGCGGGGAAGAGACTTTTAGTGGACAGAAAAGCTGTTCCAGCCAGTTAAAGTGCAAGATGATAACAGCGGGAGATAATGCCGTGTATCCGTCTTCTGGAAAATGGAAGCTATGAAGGGTTTAGGGAACATTTCGCTCGCTGGGGAGGCAAAGTTTTCAAATGGAGTCTGGAGTTAAAACTAGCGGGGAGGCCGCCGCCGTGTAAAGGAGAAGATATCGTCAAGTTGTTCTCTCTTTTCACATTAACGCTTCCCGAAAGCAGGACTCCTGTGAGGGGGATGTTTTTTGGGGCGTAGCCAGTTGCTCTGCACATGGCGAGCCAGATTAAAGGGGATCATGACCACTGAGTGAAAGTAATAAGAATTAAAAATGAGAGACGCAGCTTAAGACGTCGCAGACCGAGTCGGTTTAAATCCCACGGCGAGCATATGGGATACAAATTGCTGACACAGTGAACATATTGACAGGGTGCCTTTCCCATCTGCTCCTCTCACACCTGTGGTCCTTTCCTCATTGCCAATGACTTCCTCATACGCAGCTACAGGCTGGTTTAAAGCTTACATCTAATGACTGTAAGTAATAGATGGCAAGGAAGATGAAATCCCTTTGTTTTTCCCTCAATGTGTCAAATATTGACTCTTAAAATGTGGTTTCTCAGTGATTTGACTTCTCTGAATGTGCACATTCCTTTGGGAAATAAATTAAAAAACAATAGTTCATTCGGAGAATTCAAATGTGTTTGGAAAGCAAGCCTGTAAGTTGATGTTCAGCCGCAGTAATGTTATCCCGTCTCGCTCTGCGATGGACGCTGGGCGGCAGGTGGCACCGGGTGTGTTGTGTAAGCGAACTCGTGGTACATCACGTTGTGTGTGTGTGTGTGTGCGCCTGCATAGTTACACAGATTGATATCACCTGTGTACAGCCTCGGTATTGTAAATCTCTGCTCCATCTCCCGGCCCGTCAATATGAAGTATCAGATACGGGCCCGGACTATTTATGAGGCTACAATGGCGCTGTCACGGCGGCCGAGATTAATGAAGCTTGTTTCTGTGGCTGCACATTTTTGTTTAACCCGGGGCGAGACAGCGCTGCCCTCCACATGGCGTGGCCATAGCTCACTTTACAGAAAGACAGCAACAATACGAGGAGCATTTCAGAAAGTACTGTTCCTGGGATGCTGAGACGCCACGCATACCAAACACCTGATAAACACTGACAGCGAGGTTAAGATTGGAGGCTTCAAAGATTTGTTGAAATTGAATATATTTGTTTTAAAATCATGCACTGAGGATCCTCTAATTTACTGGCCTGACATCCGGCAGTGTGGCGGATACATGTGGAGGGTACAGTATCCGACCATAAATCACAGGCGCTTGTGTCCGGGGGACGGCCACACAATGGGAGACATGGCGTGAACTCTCCCCGTCTCCGTGAACTCGCCTCCAGGGGGCCCTATCGCGTGCTGTTCGTCCCACGGGACGCACAATGCTCGGCACTGGCTGCCGCTGTCAGCGCGTCAGCTCATCGGATGAAGGACGGCAGCTTCAGAAAATAATGGATCACCTGAAAAGTTTGCACAATAGCGTGGCCGTGCACTTCACACTCTGGGGCTTTTGTTGAGCGTGATAGGCAGGGATGCCTTTTCACACACACACACACAGATATGTGATCTTGTGAAGGCTGTCAGTCGTCAGGTTAACCAGACAATCTGATGTTAGACAGGCGGTGGACTCACTCCCACAGTTCACCAGCTTTAAAAACTTGCGTGTTGGAATGAGTAATACAACAGTTCAGAATTTAAAGCTGAATAATTCAAATTTGTACCTTTCCAGAACACAAAAAAAATCGAGTCAACTTCAAAGATTTAGCTGCCAAGCACTTGAAAATTCTTCTTCAGACATGTTTGAAGAACACATTTCAGAAACAGTTTGCTAATGTCATTGTTTTTGGATAAGAAATTGTTTTAAATCTGAAGATATGCCAAGAAATTAACACCTTGGCCTTTTCTGTATGCATAAACGAATACATGCCAAAAGCTAACCATGCAGATTCCTTTGAAAATGCTCGAATAATATTCCATGATGCTTTCTGTTTGCCGTCTCAGATGTTGGGACGAGGCTCTGAAGGGTGTGTCGAGTGTACGGCATGAGTGAGTAGCAAGTTTGGTGACAGGAAGAGATAGCGCACCAACATCTCCTCGTCACGCTGCGTGTCAGTAATATATTCTTATCTCGCCGCTGTCCTTGTTGAAAGAATCTTGTAACACCTGCGGCCACACGGCACAACTTAGCACTTTAGAAACTTTATTTTTCACCACTTCAGCTGATGCCCTCCGTAAATGGAAACCCGGTAGCCGCTCTGCCGAAGTGATCCGTGGCTACGTTCTCCAGATCCATAACAGCAGTGATCTGCTGTCTCACAGGGTGTGTGTGTGTGTACTCATTCAACCCATGTGTTAAGTGCAAGTGTTTGACTGTGCGTGTATGTGGATGTGTGTGTGTGTGTGCGGGTGTGAGATGGCTATCTGGGGCCATACATCAGCCTCGGTGTGGCGGCCGGTCCGTGTAATTATCAGGTCTCAATGGGACACTGTGTTATTTTTGCCCGGGGTGAGATGCTTATCTGGCGCTGTCAGCAGCCACCTGGATGGATGAGCCTCCCGCTCGGAGCCCGACTCACCTTCTCCCCGCACCAAAGACGAACCGCCAACTCCTCTCAGGCCGACCACAACAAGCTTCAGCCCTGAAAACAGAGAGCATTTAGACCTCTGTGTCCTTCTGATGAGGACTTTTAACCACAACAGTCATGTATTCATAGAGGAAACCTGCACAGTGCACAATGCTATATATTGTGAGATGATGAATGCTGTAAATACAAGCTGCCAATTCAAGTCGTGTACTTTCATTTTGCTCACTACTTGCTGTAACAGTGGCTGGAGATGGAAGAATCATAGTTCTGTCTCTTTCCGTCGGCCAGCAGTTCTTTGTCGTATCCGTGTCGTCTGTAATGAATTTTCCCTTCGGTGCAGCTCTCCTAACACGTCTCTCTGAGAAGCTGAAAGCAGCTTGAATCTCCTCTTATCATCATCAGGCTCCAGTTTTTCTGGTGTTGGTGATAACTCTAGAAGCAGAAAAATCCTGCTGTTTTTTTTTGTTTTTGTTTTTTTTGAGCTGTTACGCTGCCATCGAGCTGAAACACATTTTGCCGCTGGCTTGCATTCATTCCCCGTTGCTGTGTGTGTGTGTGTGTGTGTCAGGTTTTATGCAAACACTGGTAATTTAGGAGGTGTATTGAAATGAACATGCCTCTGAGCTCTTTGAAATATCTGTTACTGGATCGCACAAACAGTGAAGCACAAGGGCCGCACGTACCGGCAACACAAATACACACGAACAGGCAATGCAAATACACACACTGCATCTCGAGTGCACCTCTGGACCTTTTCCTCATATTTTTCACCCTGCGGTCTTGCAGTGAACATGCATTAATTTGGCACAACGCTCAAAACAATAAAAGTGTTGAATGGAGTGCTTGTTTTGGACACTGCATCAGGTTACGGCAGGGAAACTGCAGGACGTTTCAACCCAGAAATGACTGATGTTTTCTGATGGTTGGCATGCTGGCAGAACAAGGGCTTGATACGTCTCTCAGCACCTGCACAGCAGTGTTTTATGACCGTGTTCACCCACAACCAAAAGACCTTTCGGCCAACCAGAGCTGGAAAGGTTACTTTCATTACGAACAACATGGAATCAAAAATACATTTATTTCCTGTTCAGCTCCAAACTCAGAGGTTTTGTTGACACTGCAAATGGTTTCCTATTTATGTAAACAATTGTTTATTGCTTTCATGACTAATAATTAAAGGTGCAGTGTGAATTTAAAGCCACTCAGTCCAGGTATTGTTCAGCTGTATCAGGATTGCAGAGCTCTGAAGCAACATTAAGGGAACATGGTGGGAATTAGGAATGGGATGCTGTCTGTGCATTATCTGCTCTTGTTCCTGCTCTGCAGTGTTTTTAACCATGGCTTGTGTTGCTCCTCTGGTGTGCAGAGGGCAACGTGATGGTGTGAACGACCCAGCTTTGTCTCAATCTGTGGTGAAGAAAAGAGATCGCACACACGATGAAGCTGGGTTTAATTCACACGAGGAATTAGTTCTTCCCACAACATATATCAGCAACAACAATGATCCAGAAAACCTGCTAAATGGCCTCTATGTGGCCATAGCTTACAAAGCTAGACTAGACATCAACACATCCAATTTCCAATTCCACAACATATCAGATAACATCATGAACTTCTATACATTTTATTTTTTAACCACAATCATTTAATCATCAACACATACTTTATATACAATGATTTTAAATTGTACAGTATTTATATTTTTAACAAATCAATGAAATCCCTTTTAACCACATCACTATTCTTTACTGTCATGAACTAATCATGTGATGCAGCAACAGCATTCAATCCTAAAATGGCTGTTCTGTATTTGATAGTTTCAATAGCAGTGCTGGTATTTGGCCATAAACCATAAAATATGCAAAAACCCAGTACCCATGCGTATTGTATGAAAAACCTTTCATAAAATGTCCTTAAATAATGTTCTCAGTGGTTCTTTGGACCAATACTGGTCTGGCGTAACTTACCTCCATGTTGCAGATCCCTCATGCTTCACCACAGTTAGCTTAGCAGGTTAGCTTCCAACACGGTTCGCATCACTCAAAACACTGACACAACTTCGTTTTACTCTCCCTACTGAACACAATATTATCGCGAACATGTTACAAACCATATGAGTAAACTTAGAGTATTTACCAACCTGTGGTGAAGAAAAGAGATCGCACACACGATGAAGCCGGGTTTAATTCACACGAGGAATCACTTCTTCCTCTGTGGTGCGTCCTCCTATCAACACCAGTGCGCGATATGCGCCACCTACTGGGTAGCATGGGGATCGCATCTCACTCAACAGAGCTCAACTTTGAACCACTGAGTACATGAAATGAAACAAAAAAAGTTTTATGGGGTGTTTGCTTTTAATACACCTTTTTAGAGAACTATTTCCGTCTTTGAACAAACGTAATCTATCTTTCAACAACTATTTTCAAGCCTCTACACTTGCTATCGGTGAATTAGCTAAATCCTCTTTGAAAGTTACAGAATTTAGTCAGAATCAGCTTATTACATTCTTACCATTCCAATATAAAAGGAAATGCATTTCTCTGGTTTAGAGAACACGATAATATAATACAGTCAGAATGTCTTGATATCCATATAAAATATAAATAGCACACAGCAGTGCAGTAAATTAATGCAGTATTATGTCAAAATGGTAAAATAAGAAAAACCTGTTTATACCACAAAGTGAATTCACATTGTTTTTGTTTCACACAAGTTTTGAATTTACATAGGAAAGTTTTGAAAACTGTTAACACATCAGTGGTGAACTGACTGAAAACATGGTGTATGGAACCTTTGAAACACAGAGCGCCTGCTGCAGCGTCGGACATCGGATCAGCGGACATCAGCGATGGAGGGTCACACCATGTAGCATGCACATGTAGCTCAGTATAGAATATTGAGGCAGCATTTCCCAAACAGGGGGAAGTCTCACAGGTGGGCAGTCAGAGGTCATATTGCTGCTGAGATACAAACAGATGCACATTTCCAGGAAATAATATCAGAGGAAATAATACAGACTTATTAAATTGGGTGTCATTCTTCCTTCATCTGACCTACATTCACTCACTTCTGTCTTGAAGTAGTTTTTATATTGGAAGGAACCCTCTGACCCCAAACTTTATGAGTGGGAAGCAGACTTCAGTCCAACACTGGAAAGTAGTTTGTCAAGTAAAATGAGGATTTTTGGTAACATTGAAGGGGAAACATGGAGCCATCTTTTATTTCACTCAGGTTTATCTGGATGTCTATCAGGGATGTTGTGAAACTGCAGCTCTGTGATCATTGTTTTATAATCATCATTAAACTGGACTCTGTTTGCACATCATGTTCCGCATAAATGTGCATGACATATTGTGGACATTTATAGACTTCTGCTGTCTCTCTTTTCCTATTGGATTAATTAAAAATTCATGTCAACAGAGCAGCTGTGATGTGATTTTAATCAAAGACGTGCAAGTGACTTTTTCATCATGTGGATACATAATTAATATGCACTTTATCGCCATTAGCCCATGTTCATACTGAATTACTGCTTCTGGACTGAATGTCTCAGATCTGAGATTCCTGACTTGCATGGGTTCCAGAAGTTTTCATGGTTTATAAGTGTGTCTTGGCACTTTGTTTAATCTCCGATCACGTTGCAGCATCAGACGTTAATCCCTCATCTAACTTCGGTCCACGCCTCTCATCGTCAACTCCTCCACGGCGACAGTAAAAATGAGGCGGCACTTTAAATGGCATCGTTTTGACCCGTCTCCAGCTGTCAGTCTATTTAAATCTTTGAATGGCAGGAAGCATGAACAACGGAGACATAAAAATATAACAATAAAACAAAGAAAATGAGTCAATCTGACTCCCTACTGACACGATGAGCTAAATATACATTTTTTATTTTTCCTCTTATTGACCAGATTTGCCCACTTCACTCAGCATTGTCACATTTCATCTTCTCTTCTTTGTTTTTCTTTTCCAGTCCATTAGTCCGACTAACCTCTGCCTGGACACTATCAGCTCATAACCCCGTGACCCCCGCCCTTGACCTTTGCCCCGACCCTCTATTCAGCCCACTGAGAAGAAGCGCTGCCTCTCTCTCTCTCTCTCTCTCTCTCTCTCTCTCGCAGCGCCTCGGAGGGAGCTTGGGTTACTGAAGCACGTTGATTCATTAACGAATATCTGTCTGTTTGCTGCGGTAGCGGGCGAGGCGGACGTTTAAAGCCTGGAAGCGACTGTGTGGAAGGCGGCCAGCGGCGGGACAGCAGAGGCTCAGGCTTCCTCCGGTCTACCGGCCTCCATCAGCACCAGCACACACTCCTGCTGAGGGGCTTCATGGAGAGATAAGGCCTCAGGTCAGAGAGAGAGAGAGAGAGAGAGAGAGAGAGAGAGAGAGAGAGAAGAGCCCACACGGGGCTCTTACGCCCCCTTCTGGCCAGGGACGGCAGGACATGGACTCTTTAACATTCAATTAGCAGCACTGTCAGGCACCCTCATGTATTTTCATTTTAAATGCGATGGCCTCACAGTATAGAACCGTTTTAACCACGGAGCACGGTTGCACTTTGACCTTTAAAGGTTGTGAAAGTGTCAGCAGAGGAATTTCATTCTGGATGTATTTGATGAACGGACTTTACTTTCAGGCTGTAGCTTGTTTTCATTTTTGTTTAAGCAGATTTAAAGAACTTCACACCGTTCACCCTCTCACACGCCACAGGCTCGTCCTCCTTCGATATCAGCTCAGTGTCTTTTTCCCAAAGGCACTCCAACATATTCACACTGCAAGATGGGAGCTCAAACTGCCAACCTTCCGATTGGAAGGCAACCCGCTCTGCTAACATTGCCCAAAGAAATGGATCTGAGTTTTTGTAGGAACTTATTTTCTTCTTACTGCCATTTACTATTAATGAGAATGTTGTTAAAAGTTCCCTATAAAAGGACAACAGGAGCCTTTACTGTAAAATCTGCAGCTGCTGCCTCATAATCCTCTTTAGTTCTTCTGAGATTTTGTGTTTCCTGATTTTGAATTAGATATTTACAACAGAAACATCGAAACCTGATAGACAATCCCAAAGAAAGTCCTTTGTTTTTTCTCATTTTATTGACAAATGAATGAAGCTAATTTCAAAGTAAAAGCTTAGATCAGCTTAGCTTTGTGTCTGACTCTCTAATGCCACACACACAAGTTCTAACACCAACATTTGTAAATGTTAAGTGTGAACCAGAGGATTTGTTGCGCAGCAGCTGTATAAGGTGTTAGAATCTCGCTGTGGTTCACTGAAGTGACGCTCGTTGAGTCTGTCAGAGGAGCTCAGGACGGGAAGCCGGAGCATCTCGCCGCCGACATGCGGACGGGCGGACAGATGGACGGACTGACGGAGGGGCCGGCGGAGCGCGGCAGCCGGTCAACCGAAAGCCAAACCACTCCCGCTCTCCAAGTCCGGCGAAGCCTGCTGGAGCTTGTCTGGACCCCTGCTGGCTCGAGTCTGAGTCTGATCGCTCTCCTCCATCACGTCCTGCACACGATCATCTGGATTATTCTGTTACTGAGTCTGTTCGTGCACAGAGGGTCTGCTTTGCGGCTGCTGGAGCTCTTGCAGGATGTTTATTGGTTTATTGTGCAGTCGGATCAAGGCCTTGTGAGGCCCAGCTTCCCCAAACAGCCCTGCAGCTGCAGCAGTGGCCTTTATGCAGTCAGTGTAAACAGCTGAGGGCAACAAGTGTCTCCATCAGGCAAGCAGATAGCGGCTCTGAACAAGAGCTTCCCATCAGATAAACTGGACGAGTGACGATTGCAGGGAGGATAATGGAAGATGAAGCAACAACTACACAACGCCGCTGAATTTATATGCAGCAAATCAGCAGTTTGGAAGACTTTTCCCTTCATTATGGACTGGACTCCAGATAATTATATTAATGGTGTTTTTTTATTTTCTCATTTGATTTGTTCAAGACCGAGATGCTATATGTGGGTCGCCTAAACTCTCAAATTTGATATCTTCCCTTTCAGTCGGTCCTGATATTGGAGGAAAAACCGAAACAAGCTGGAGCTTTTCTAAACAAATTCAACGAAAAGCAAAGTCAGATGATTTAATGACTGGTTTTAAAAAGTTGCCAGCTGTAACAACAGAGGATCAGCCACAACCTCTACTCACATCTGCTCAGGAAGGAAAGATTTTCACTCAAAATAAGTGAGTTACATGAATTTAAAAAACTTCTGCTGCTGCTCTGCATCGGCTCAGTTCTTCCATTTCAACAGTGAAGCAGGAGATCTACAGTTCAGGGGTTGGAACAGGTCAGAGACAGCCAGAAGGCCCCCCGTGTAACGCCGGTGGGAGGGATCGAACAGGACTCAAGAGCTGAAGTTGACACCATAACAATACCAGACTGAATTATTATTGTTTGAACCCATTAATAAGCCGGGGCACTGGACTTGTAATGTGTTTGCTTTACAAGGGTGCTTAATCTTATGTTCTAAACTGAGCTAAACAAGGTCGGCGTGGAGCCTCCTGGGCCTTTCCAGCTCTCAGCTCCACTCGTGAGGAGGCTGCAGGGCGGCAGGGTTCACCTTATCTTTATCACCGTATCTTTCCAAACTGTTACCACATGACAGGCCGTAACAGGTCTCTCAGGCATATAAATATAGATCATGAGGCTTGTTGAGTTCCCGGTGTTGCTGCGCTGTAGGTCCGAGATGAATGGTTAATGTCACACTCGGACACACACCCGGCATCGGTCTCGGAGTGTGACTCACCGGCCGCGGCCGCAGCCCGGCCAAACCAAACCAAATATTTCATCCCCGATGTAAAACACGCTCAAAGCCATAAACATGGAAGTGCACGGGGCTGAGAAATGATTTGAACCATAACCTGAAGCCCTGCCTCTCTTTCTGAGAGTTTATTTATGTAGATTGGAGCGAGTGTTGTGTAATTATTCCAGCGCTGCAGAACTCTTCTTTTATTTATTCGTCTTTTCCTCTCCTCCGTAGGGCCAGCTATTGTCCTGGGAGGAGGGAGAAAAAGGAGCACTCGTCTGTCTTCAGGCACTCCGGCCACTCGTACTTGTATCTGATTACCAATTTTAATTATTTGAGGGTTCCTTGATGGTGAAACAGTCCTGAGGGGTGACTTTAATAGCGCTGAGTGTACATACCAGCTATTAATTACACCTCGCACATCCGAATGAATGGATTTTAATAAAGTGTGTGTGAAGAGGCTGTGTGGAAACCTGTGTTTACGCTGTGAGTGTTGCTGAAGGAGCCCACAGAAGGACAGATGCTTAACTGTTTTGAGGAAGATAAAAGTACTAATACAAGCTCTTTTTTGAATGAAGTAACATTATACTCAATGTACTCAAATGTTTTTTCGATCCATCTTGAAATGTTTTTCAGTGGGTGAAGGTGATAATTAATGAGAACAGATCTGACTTTAGCTGAATATAAGACGCTTCTATTTAAATGTAATCTCTGTCAAACTGTCAGATTTAGACATTTAAATCACAGCCCTCTGATTGAAAGACTGGACGATGAACTCAGTTGATAGAACATACTTCTTATCTCACTCATGGAGAGAAAATAACGATCCTACTAAGAATTAAAGAGATTTTTTTCAGTGATCCCAACAAAACGTCCAAAAAGCTGATTCAATACTTTCTAATCTTGAGTCCAAAAATCCTTACGGAAGAACAAACTGTCTCGTGAAAGTTGAGAAAATCTACCTAACACCAAGGTGGTTTAGATCAGCAAACATTTTTATAGTTATCATCAGCTAACAAAGAAAAAAAAATAGCTTTATATTGTAAGTGGATCAAACAGAATCTGTCAGCAGGAGTTTTCAGTGGCTCCGCCCAGCCTTGCCTTGTCAACAGGATCTTAAAATTAATGGATCTTCACTCCTCCAATGCAGACTCACACATGTCTGGAACGATCCGGACATCCTGCAAGGGAAGAAACCATTAAACTTTCCAAAATGACAAAACAGATGAATGACAAACTTAAAATCACTCAAAAAATTAATCAATTCAGTTTAATGACTTTGATTCAAACGGGCCAAAATAATAATCTGGAGTTTAGAGCTCGTTGATTTGAACAAACAAACCTCCTTAAGGCCTCAGCAACAAAACTTCTTTCTAAAATGGTCCCAATTTTATCAAATTCAAATGTCACAATGTGTTTTCCAAGAAGATCCCAACGTCACCACAGACCTGGCATTGTGGCCTCTATAATCTATTTTCAGAATACTTTTCTTATACAAAAGTTCTTCGTTAAAAAGGACACAGGGTGTTCGACCCGATCACTCTCGAATGCAGCACCAGTGAGGATGAACACTTGATTTGAAAGTGTGCGCTGCCCGAGTGTCTCTGCCTTCCCGTGCATGTCCCCCTTTTCCCCTACTTCCTTTAAATAAGAGCGGCGGCGCTGAGCTGTTTATTGGCTCGAGGTTTCCGCAGTGCTAATGATGCATGGAGAATGATGTGGTCTGAGCTGAAGCCGGCGCTCTCTGGCATCTGTGAAGTGACACTCAACCCCGGCGAAAAGCTCCGGCGGCCGCGGAGAACGCCCAACGTGTGAGCGCCGGTAAAAATGTGGAAATTATACAGCTTGATCCCTGAATGTCAAAATGTCCATAATATTGGCTGACCTTCTTTCATGTGTAAATCCTGAGTGCTTTTTACTCAGCGGTGCTAAATTGCAGCTGTTAAAATATGCATTCAACACAATGAGAGAATATGCATCGAGTCGGAACATCCTGCTGGTTTATTTTAACTTATGGTGCAGACCGTGCTCCTGATGCTTTAAAGGTCTCCTGACCTTTACAGAGCAGCAAAGTGGGGCTGTTATTTTATAGACAATGCCAGGGCTTAAATAAAAGGTATACAGAAACACAAGGGAAATGGGTGAATTATCCATTCCTTATGTTCTGCTTTAAAACTGGAGCTTTCTGCAATTCATCCTCTCAAATATGAGGCCTTTTATTTATTTATATACAACAAAATGTCAGCAAATTTTCAAAGAAAGCCCAAAACTGAACAGGTGAAATATTTTGTTCGACATCTTTCTCTATACTGATGTTCTTCGTTCCGCTCCAGTCAGGGTTATTTTTCAGACTGGATTTCAGTGACAGACGCCGCCATGTCTGGAAGCACTCAACAAAAACTGTCCGCCACCGACCAGTCTGAGTTTATCTCTACAAGTAGAGTTATTATAATAAACATTGCAAATCCTGAAAGATTCCTGTGTGCAGGTTTACATGAGATGCAAAACATCCAAATGAGAGCTGTCAAACATAAGGTTCGCTGGCCAAAACTGGCCCACAGATTGTGAAAATTTCAACAAAAACATTAATATCTTTTACAAACTCTTGAGAGCAGTGCACACAAGACAACACTGAGACCCGGGTGGAGATATCAGTGATGCTTCCATGAAAGATCGCAAACTAGAATTAGCCTCAAAGCCATGCATTCAGTGTGAGTTTGTAAAAACACCCATAATGCAACAGCTGGAGGAGAATGTTTTCTTTTTTTTTTTTTTTTTTGACATTTCACTGACATTTGCACAGGATTGTTTCATTAAAATCCCCTTTTGTTGATAGATGGTAGAAATTTTCTGTAGTAATTATTTAGTTATGTGAAATATAGACATTTTCTTCACGTATACTTTGCACCACAAAAAAATGTAAATAACATTTTAATATTATAGCGGTAGAAAGTTAAAACAGGTCTTGGGAAAGTTGTGCTTGCGGAGGCTGTCCCTGTTTGGAGGAGAGCCGGGGAAATGGCCTGTGATGTTGTGCGATGCACAGGTGTGTGGGTCCTGAAAGCATGGGGTCTCCGGCGCGGCGGTGAAATGTGGCCTCGCTTAGCGTGGCGAAGGGTGGGACGTGAGAGAGGGTGATGACGGGAGACGTTAGGAGGCTCAGCGGCACGTTTCAACACCCAGCCGGGGCTGAGGGCCAAACACAGAGGGGCGGTTGTACCTGCTCATTTAAAAAAGATGTAAATTCATGTGTAGGCGTGAGTCCTACAGCCATTCTGCACCTTAAAACGCTTTCCAAAAAACAAGGATGTGATCTGACTCTGCTTTCACTGTGATGACAGATCAAATTAAATGTCCATAAACAACATTTGTTTCTTGGAACTTGGTGCTTTTGCATTTGAGATTATATCTACCATTACAAATACACATGCCAAAAAACACTGAAGTATCTGAAGCAAGTCTTGGAAACGGCCTGTTGGAGCATCAAGGGGTCACATTCAGTGTAGTTTAGTGTTAAATACTCTAGAACGTTGATTAAGATTAAAATATTGGGAAAAATTAAATTCTACCTTACATGGAGGCTGATATTCTGCTGGGGTTTCCAACGGGATGATGTCACTGGTTGCCATGGCACCGAGCAACTTGCCTCTTCTTCTGCTGTGATGACATCACAGCATCAAAGTGAATTCAGGGTATATCAGGCCTGAGTTCTACTGCATGTCACTCAATCCGTGTCTTGACACAGAACAGAGGACAGCGAAGAACCAGGTGTTCCCACAGCGAGACAGCGAGCGTTTATCACAGCGAGCGTTTGTCACAGCGAGAGTTTAACACACAGCGAGCGTTTATCACAGCGAGCGTTTGTCACAGCGAGAGTTTAACACACAGCGAGAGTTTAGCACAGCGAGCTTATAGCACAGCGAGCCTTTAGCACACAGCGAGGGTTTAGCACAGCGAGCCTTTAGCACAGCGAGCGTTTATCACAGCCAGAGTTTATCACAGCTCATAGCACAGCAAGCATCATGAGCAGAAAGGAGAAAGCGACCGGCCACAGGTCGTCAACAGTTAAGGTAATTTCTTTATTGCAACAGTTTTAAAAACATTCCAAGAAAAATATTTAGTAGTAGACCACACAAACTCATAGAAAACCATAAAGTAATAAGCTTATGCTTTGTCCTATTCCTTTTCAAACATGCAAACTTTCCAGTTCCATTTTATTCATTGTTTTGTTTTTGTTTTCCATGTTCAAAACCAAACAGGAGCTGCATCAGGCCTTAAGTTATTACCGCACCTTCAGTAACGAGCAGGCTGAGCAGTACACTGAGCTCCACCATCGCTTCAAGAGCCTTGAGGAGGAAAAACGAAAGCTGCAGGACGAAAAGGAGGCGCTGAACCGCCAGATCAACACCTTTAAGTCCAGAGAAGAGCAGATGGAGGCCAAGCTCGAGGAGAAGGACCAGCTCCTCAGGGCAATGCAGGAGGAGGTTCCGATCTTGCAAACAGCATTGGAAATATACAAGAATGATGCTGAAACGGCCCACAGCATGCTGCACCAGCTCAAAGAGCAGTTCTCCCACCTGACCGATGTGCTCCACTCCAAATACAAGGACGGTATGAACCTCCACACAGAGGTAAGTAAAAACTACATGGAGGTTGCAGACTTGAAGGTCTGTGTGGAGAAATCCGAGGCTGACCTGGAGGAAGTGTTAGCCACAAAGCATGAGGAGCTGAACACACAGAGGGTCGCTCTCCAACAGCGATATGAGAGGAGCATAGAGCACCTCAAGCAAGAAATTGCCTCTCTGAAGATGGCTCTGAAAGAGTCCACCAGGCAGTGGGAGGACCGCCAGGCTGCAGAACAGCAGAGGGCTGCTGCAGAAATCTCTGCTCTGCAGGAGAAGCACCAGGACGAGCTGAAGCTCCTCACAGCAGAGAGAGATGCTGCAGCCACAAGCTTCATGGCCCAGAAGGCAGCGCTGGTCACCAAAAACGAGGAGCTGATCGCACAGACAGGTTCTCTTCAAGAGAGATATGAGAGGACCATAGAGCACCTCAAGCTGGAAATCGCCTCCCTGGGGACGTCCATGAAAGACTCCAGCAGGATGTGGGTGGACCGCGAGGTCGCAAAAGAGAAGCGGGTGGCTGAGGAAATCTATGCTCTGCAGCAGACGCACCAGGAGGAGCTGAGACTCCTCAAAGCAGGTAGGGATGCTGCAGCCACCAGCTTCACGGCCCAGAAGGCAGCGTTGGTCACCAAAAATGAGGAGCTGATCGCACTGAGAGACGCCCTCCAACAGACATATGAGACGACCACAGAGAACCTCCAACAGGAAATCGCCTCTCTGAAGATGACCCTGAAGGAGTCCACCAGGGAGCTGGAGGACCTCCGGGCCGCAGAGGAGAAGCGGGCAGCTGAGGACAGAAAGATGAAGGCGACCGGCCATAGTTCCCCAGGAGTTAAGGTAATTTCTTGACTGCAACAGTTTTAAAAACATTCAGAGAAAAATATTTAGTAGTAGACCACACAAACTCATAGAAAACCAGAAAGTAATAAGCTTATGCTTTTCAAACATGTAAACTTTCCAGTTCCATTTTATTCATTGTTTTGTTCTTGTTTTTCATGTTCAAAATCAAACAGGAGCTGCGTGAGGCTTTACGTTACTACCGCACCTTAAGTAATGAGAAGGTCGAGCAGTACATTGACCTCCAGCACCGCTTCAAGAGCCTTGAGGAGGAGAAACACAAGCTGCAGGATGAAAAGGAGGCACTGAACCGGCAGATTGACAAGTCCAAGGCTGACCTGGAGGAAGTGTTAGCCACAAAACACAAGGAGAGAAACGCACAGACAGACGCTCTCCAGCAGAGATATGACAAGAAGACGCAGCACCTCAAGCAGGAAATAGCCTCTCTGCAGACGCGCCTGAAAGAGTCCACCAGGGAGTGGGAGGACCATCAGGCCGCACAGCAGAAGAAGGCGGCTGAGGAAATGTCTGCTCTGAGGCAGAAACACCAGGACGAGCTGAGGCTCCTCAAAGCAGGTAGGGATGCTGCAGCCACCAGCCTCAAGGCCCAGAAGGCAGCGATGGCCACAAAGCATGAGGAGATGAATGAACAGAGCGATGCTCTACGACGGACATATGAGAGGACCACAGAGAACCTCAAGCAAGAAATAGACTCCATGCGGACACTCCTGAAAGAGTCCACCAGGGAGTGGGAGGACCGTCAGGCCGCTCAAGAGAAGAGGGCTGCTGAGGAAATCTCTGCTCTGAGGCAGAAACACCAGGACGAGCTGAGGCTCCTCAAAGCAGATAGAGATGCTGCAGCCACCAGCCTCAAGGCTCAGAAGGCAGCGATGGCCACAAAAAATGAGGAGATGAACACACAGAAAGATGCTCTTCAACGGACATATGAGAGGACCACAGAGAACCTCAAGCAAGAAATCGATTCCTTGAGGAACTCTTTGAAGGAGTCCACCAGGGAGTGGGAGGACCGCCAGGCCACTCAGGAGAAGCGGGCGGCTGAGGAAATGTCTGCTTTGCGGCAGAAACACAAAGAGGAGCTGAGGCTTCTCAAAGCCGAGAGGGATGCTGCAGCCACCAGCCTCAAGGCCCAGAAGGCAGCGTTCACGCAGACCAACCTGGACAGCCGGACAAACCAGACCAAGACGAAGACCAAGATGCAGCTCAGTCAAGAGGAGTGGGAGAAAAAGAACAAGGCTCTTGAAGAACAGCTGCAGAGAGAAATGAAGGCGAGAGAAGAGACTGTTCAGCAGAAAGAACAGCTGCTGAAACGGTCTAAAGAAGCAGAGGAGGTCTGGATCGAGAAGGAGAAGACCTGGAAGCAGAACATCGACAAAATACGGCGGGAAATTCAGGTTCTCAGTGACGAGAACAACAAGCTGCAGAAAGTCGCCGTCATGGGCAACCGGGAGAAGGCCAAGATGAAGAAGGAAGAAGAGAAAGCAGAAAAACAGTTAGCAAAGAAGCGCAAGAAATAGAGAAAGCGCAAAAACAGGCAGGAAAGAAACACAAGAAATGGAGAAAGAGCAAAAAACAGACAGCAAAGAAACACCAGAAATAGAGAGAGAAGAAAAAGTGCAGAACTTCAGACAATGGAGAGTCTCCAAACATCCAGTCGTCTCACTGGAGGCGACAAACTCTTCCTTTGTCTTCATGTAGTTCAAATGTTGCACAGAAAAAGCAAAAAAAAAAAAAAAAAAATAAATAAATAAATAAATAAATAAAATGAAACATATGAGAACAATATTTTTGTGATCTATCTAATTCAACAATTAAGTTTTTTCTTTCTTTTTTCCATTGTTTTTATATATACACCAGTTTTGATCAGAACTATAACTTCTTAAATCCTGGATGCGTCACTGTAATACACATTAAAACAACATTATTTGATAAGCACATTTTTAATTAAATGGGCAGCATTCCATTACAATACTCATACAAACATTTAACCTACTTTAAAAAAACTACTGTACACACACACACACACACACACACACACACACACACACACAGATATATCTATCTAGATATATATATATATACACACACACACACACACCCACAGATATATCTATACACACATATATATATATATATATATATATATATATATATATATATATATATATATATATATATATATATATATATATATATATATATATATAGTAGCTTATAGTAACTTAAATTCTAGATATAAGCTTTAATCGAGACACATTTCTCCATCTGCATGGTAATCCTGACCACTTCAGCTGATTCAAGTACATACAGATGAAATATCACACGTATTGCAGTTAATGTTGATGCTTTAGTCTGAAATGGAGCGTTTGCACCGTGGTGAAAGTGTGTGAGAGCGTCGGTGAATGTGTGTGTGAGCGTCTGGCTTTGCTGTATTGTTTCTCCTCACCAGGACACGATCTCCTTTCTCTAGAGTGGACTCAACGACTCTCCTGTCAAATCGTTGCTTGTTGCGCTCAGCTGTCTTTGAGGCGTTTTCTGTGGCAGCTCGATAGCTTTCCTCTCAGCGGCCCTTTAAATCATGCACATACTGGGAGTGTAACTTGGTTTCACAGCTGGAGGGTAGACCGAATGCCAAATCAACTGGAAGCCGTGGTTGTCTGCTGAACATTAGTTCATATGGGCTGAATTCGGTCACGTCATTCCGTGTGCAGTTATACGTGTGAACCAGAGGCTTGACAAATTCTTTCCAGTGAGACTTGTCCTTGTTTTCGAGAGTGCCCAACATCTGGAGGAGGGTCCTATTGAATCGCTCCACTGGATTCCCTCTGGTGTGGTAAGGGGTAGTCCTGACCTTCTGGATGCCAGCAATGGAACACAGCTCTGGTATGAGATTCGAAGTCTGGACCCTGGCCACTCAGAAGCTTTTCTGGAAACCCATAATGCACAAGGAAGTTTTCCCACAAGCATTTAGCCACCGTCGAGGCTTTTTGGTTCCGTGTTGGTATCGCTACTGTGTATTTAGTGAAATGGTCCGTCAAAACCAATATATCCTTTGTGTTGCTCCGGTCAGGCTCCACCGACAGGAAGTCCATGCAGACCAGCTCCAAGGGCCTGCTGGCCTTGATGTTACACAGAGGAGCTGCCCTTTCGGCTGGAGTCTTCCGGCGCACGCAGCGTTCACACATCTTGATCTTCTGCTCTACACAGGCAGACATTCTAGGCCAATAAAAGCGTGACCTCACGAGGTCGAGGGTCCGCTCTATGCCTAGATGACCTAGGTCATCATGTAGGCCTTTCAGTGCTGCGGCTCTGAGTTCGGTTGGTAGAACCAGCTGGTGTGTGACTCGTCCATGTTCTTGCCGTGCTCGGTACAACACTCCACCTTTCAGCTCCAGACGCTTCCATTCTCGGAGCCACAAAAAAAGATCTGGAAGTTCGTGTCTCAAGGTAGGTGAAGGCATGTCTCCAGACTCCTTGGCTTCAATGATCACTCTGAGATCAGGATTGGCTCGCTGCTTTGCTCCTATCTCCTCTTCAGTCCAATGGCCAATGACGGGGAGTCCATGATTCTCTTCTTCCTGGAAACCACTGGGCAGAGCATCGGAATGGATGGCGAGGGATTCAACAAGTTTGACTGATGGACATGTGGAGTTTTTCTGAGACCATTCAACATCATGCTTCTCACATATGGCTTTCACTGCATCTGGAAGGACAACGTTTGGAGTGTCCTGCTCCTTCAGGTAACATAGGGTGAACTGCTTAACCTCTCACACTCTTTCCTCGACACAGCATCATCCAGTAACTCTCCATGTGGTCAGCGAGAAAGTCCGTCTGCATCCTGATTCTGGGTTCCTGCTCTGTACTGGAGCTTGAAGTTGTATGTCGATAGTGCTGACAACCACCTGTAGCTTGTGGCATCCAACTTCGTGGAAGTTAGGATGTAAGTTAAGGGGTTACTGTCAGTAATAACAGTGAAGTCGGTACCATACAAGTAATCACTGAACTGAGCTGTGACAGCCCACTTTAGCGCGAGGAACTCCAATTTATGAGCAGGGTATTTCGCTTCACTCTTCGTCAGTCCTTTGCTCGCGAAAGCTACAGCCCTCATCTGTCCATCTTGTTCTTGGTACAAGGCCGCACCAAGCCCTGTCGTGCTTGCGTCAGTGTGAAGGAGGTATGGAAGGCTGGGGTTCGCAAATCCCAAGACAGGTGCGGTGGTTAGCTTGTCAATGATCTCTTCGAACGCTCTCTGACATTCTGGAGTCCACCTCTTCCCAAAGGACTCTTTTGGATGGAAGTACAGGTGAGTTTTCCCTTTTTCTTGACTCTGTTTCCTGAGAGGTGGATATCCAGCTGTGAGGTCATTTAGGGGTTTGATGATCTTTGAGTAGTCCCTCACAAACCGTCGGTAATACCCCGAGAAACCCAGGAAGGAAAGCAGCTGTTTGAGGTTCTCTGGTACTGGCCAGGTCTTTAAGGCCTCAATCTTCTGTGGGTCTGTCTTGACTCCATGCTCGGACACAATATGGCCAAGATACTTAACTGAGGTTTGGAAAAACTTACATTTTCAGATGACAACTTCAACCCGTACTCTTTAAGTCGGTTGAGGACCTGCAGTAATCTTGACTCATGTTGCTCCAGGGTATCAGAGAAGACTATGACATCGTCGATGAAAACCAGCGCCTCCTTGCGGTTGAGATCGCCCACACATCTCTCCATCAATTGCTGAAAAGTACTTGGCGCATTGGTAACCCCCTGGGGCATTCTATTAAATTCCCAGAAGCCCAATGGGCACACGAATGCAGTCTTCTGTTTATCGGCCTCTCCCATTTCGACTTGGTAATAGCCCGATTTTAAATCAAGGACTGAGAACCATTTTGAGCCAGTCAAAAGACAGAACACTTCCTCCAGGTTTGGTAGAGCGTATGCGTCTCTTATGGTCTGGGAGTTGAGTTTCCGGAAGTCGATGCACAACCTCACAGAACAATCTTTCTTTCGCACGACAACGATGGAGATGCAAAGGGGGACTCAGACTCACGTATGACGCCAGAATCTAGCAGCTCTTGAAGATGTTTCTTGACTGCATCGACATCATGTGGATGGATAGGTCTGGGTCGGTGTTTGAAGGGGGTGTTGTCACTCAAGTTGATGTGATGCTTCACCTTGCTGGTATGACCAAAGTCCATGTCGTGCTGAGAGAAGACTTCAGGCATGCTATTGAGCAGCCTAGTGATTCGCTCTTTCCACTCTGGTGGCAAGGGGGAATCTCCAAAATCGAACTCCATCCTCTTGGTTTCAGGAGTGGTTGAATCGGCGGATGGCTCCTTCCCGATCACCTGTTGAACAGCATGAATCTCAGCAACACGATCCTTGGAGGGATGGCGATGTCATGTTGGGTCTCATTCCTCAGTAGAATTGACATTGAGCACGGGCGCTTGGCAGGTAAGGTGCACAGAGAGCTAGCCACCAGCAGTCCGCCAGCAAGAGATGACACATACGCGGGCTCCACAACAACCCACTTATCCTTGTGAGCACCACTCATGTGAACCCGCCCTTCCACAGCGACGGTGCTGCCCGCTGGTACCACATGGGTGTTGTTTCGTGCTTTGATCAGCCCCAGAGCTCCAGAACTTGCCTGCTTTTTCCGTACTTCAAGGATTTTCAAAACCACTTTGTAGCCAGAAATGGATGACTGAGGGCGACGATCGTGTTCTTCAACATAGCTGGAGTAGAGGACGTCTAATGAGTTGGTGCCAATGAGGATTTGAGGCACACCGCTCACATCAGGGACAACCAACACCGATGTAGGGACTTCAGTTTCTTTGCCCAAAAACTCCTCTGGAAACACCAGGTTGAGTTCAACGTACCCAAGGGAAGGCACAGCCTCCCCATTGGCTCCCTCTACTTGCAGCTCCACATCCAGAAGATCATCCAAAGATTTAAAAGGATGATGGGACAGGTGGGTCTGGAAAAATGACAGTGGGATGGTAGTCACCTGAGACCCCGTATCTAGCAGACAATTGGTTTTATGGCCTTCAATAATGACTTGAGCAGTGCATTTTGTTCCAACCAGTTTAGGCGGTAGTATGGTGGAGAAGGTGTTAGTATTACCACCCTTGCTAGCCACTCGCCTTGTTTTTCTAGGGCGTTTAGTTGACCTTTCAGTCCCTGTTTGCCCTGCAACAGGGGCTTCTAGTAGTTTAACTGCTGCATGCCACTGCTGAAATTTTGCTGATCCCATTGTCTTTGTCTCTCTTTCAGCAGGTGTCTCTTTTCCTCAACCAGAAGAGGATTTGGTTCACTCTCACAGTTGACCGCCAGGTGGGCGTCCTCACCGCAGCGGAAGCAGTACCATGGACGGGGCCTACCATTTGCTGTCGACCCTGAACTGGACTGTGTGTTCACTCTCTTGTTGGGTGACTGATGTTGAGCTGTGATGGAGGAGTCTCTTGGGAATGCAGGCAACAGTATCTGCTGGCTCTGGACTTGAGCTGGAGTCACCTGTGCTTGAAGAAGAGAAAGCTGATGTTTCAATGCTTTAATCTCTGTTGCTTCTTGATGCTCATTTTTAGTTCCATGAGGTGCTTTCTTCATGTCAGCTACTTGTGCTTGAATGTCAGCAATCTGCCTTTTCAATATGTTGATTTCAGTTGTTTCAGGACAGCTGACTTTGGTTTTTCGTGGAGTCGTAGTCTGCATGGCAGCGACCTGCGCTTGTATCTCGTTAAGCTGTTTCTTTAAGGCTTCAGCATCAGTCGCATCTCTCTCAGGTGTGGCACAACTGCATACTGCTAACTGCTGTGCCGCAGCTCTGAACTTTGGGACAGCAGGACCTGGTTTGTGCAGCCCAAGGTGTTTCTTCATGCGATTGCGTTTACCTGCCTGTTTGTCTTCTTCTGTCCTGACGAGGAGCACTAGTTCAGCGAGGGAAGGCGGTGCATTTGTTTTCCGCTCCAGCTGGAGATCAGCGATCAATCCATCATTCCAGCACCCTCGACAGAACTGCTTCAGGAGGTAGCGGTTTCGTTCACACTCTGCGATGCCACCACGTATGACTGTGGCACTCAGAGCAACTTGCAAGCGGTTCAAGTAGTCTGCTTGATGCTTGATGACGTCAGTAGCTGGAGGCAATAGACTGTCTAAGATCTTGCGGGTTCTGTGCAGGTCAGACATAGAAGGATCTGTTAAGAACAAGTCAACATTCGCCCTCCAGTTCATTTGAGGTGTTCATTTGAGAGTCTTCGGCTGAAGCAGTGTCAGCAGGGACATTCACACCTTTTCCTGCACTTATCTTCATCAGTTCTGCTTGGAGTACACTTTTGAATGACTTTCCACACTTGTTTGCAATGGCTTGCAGTTCCTCAAGATACCCCTTGGTGGCGCTGCTGCTAGCAGTGCCAGTGTAAACACTATCTAAGGCGCGCACTTTAAAGGTAACATTTGCATTTGCTGAGCTGGGATAATCTTTTGGTAGTAGAGGTCTAAATGTTTGCATTGCAGAGCTATTTGCAAATTCCACAATGGAACAGAGATGATACTCTGATTCTGGATCATAACTAGCACTCTGTTAATGGAGCCGTAACGTTTTACGTGACTCTCAAGCTCCTCATCGATTTCAGTTTGAGTTAACCCGGAAACAATAACTGAGTTACGAACATTTATCTTTTCATTTTTCACTATATCCATTTTACTCTTTATTCGTGTCACTCAATAACACTCCACTTTCTCCTGGCCTGGCTCGCCAAGTTTCTGTAACCTGCCTCAGCTCTAACTGTTAATGGTGAAAACTGGGAGATACCGATATTTTTCCATCAGTGCATCAGTTACCTTATGGACCAGTATCAGAAGTCTAGGTCGCTACAGGAGAAAGGGAGGCTGATAATTTGCAATGAGTGACCGAGTAAAGAACTTCACACACATCAAAGGTAAGTATTTAAATGAATTGTATTGAACAAAGAAATAGTTGTAGAAAATAAATTAAACAAAACAATTTTTTCAGCTTTTCAGCTCTTCAACAATGAAATATCAACCTCGATCTGCAAATAAATCAGTCTCTATCGAAATCAGTCTGTTTCTTTCCTTGGGTTGGCCCGCCACAACCACTGAGGTCCCGTGTTACCTTACAGACACAGGATGAGTCCCCAGTAGAAGAAGAGTTCTTGAAGATCAGCACAGGAGTCCATAACAAGGAAGGGAATGAAAAGAAAAGAAAAGAAAAGATGAGGAAAAGAAAAGACCCGGCCAGAGGCTCACTGTTCACACACACACTCCAGGCACAGGGCACAATACAGGGCTCTCATCAGTCCAGGATCCCGCTTTTAAGAAACAGTGACATGAGGGTTCAGTAATGTGTAACCTTTACAGCTTAGCCTGGGATGTGGCTAATGACTGGAGCTAGCGCCACATGCTAGCGCCAAATGCTAACGCCAAATGCTAATCAATAGAGGGTTTTCACCGACGTCACGACTTGGGCGGTACCCTCGCTGCACCGCCATATTGGAGATACTCAGTGTAAACAATCATACTGACAGTAGTTGCGATTGTGTGTTATGGAACAATTTGAGTGCGTTCAGCCTTGTCGAAAGCTCGTCAAAACGGACTGAAGAAGCACACGAATATCGGGAAGGCCTTGGGTTACAAGAGAAAGCCCGATATTTCGAGAAGCTACGGTTTATTGGTGGTAAAGATCCGTCGGAGTTGGGTCCCACCTCCTGGACCCTCGCTAGGGACCAGCACTTTCGTAGGGGTCGGGGTTCTAAATAATTGATTAAAACGCAAATATTACCAAGCTGATGGCTACAAATAGTGTGATAGCTGAAATGTTTTTTTTTACATAAAATACGTTAAAAATCTAGCACAAACTGTTTTTTCAGGAGTAATACATCTCTTAAGGCTAGGGACAGAAAAAAATCAAGTTTCTGTAGAAGCTAAACGTTTATGAATGATCAAAGTAACATATGAAGTCATTAATGAGCTTAAACTGTTGCACTCTGTTTCACTTACCTAACAAGAAATGTGCCGAACAAATTCGGATGTTGTCCAGATTTTTCCCTCGTAGATCTTGGTTAAGCTTTGCTAACCACAAGCGCCTCCGTTCCTCTGATAGTTTTTGGCATTCCTCACCCTGGTTTTTTATAACTTTTGGAAGTCTATTCATTCATTTTCTACCGCTTATCGGGGTCGCGGGTGGCTGGAGCCGATTCCAGCTGCTGTGGGCGAAGGCGGGGTATGCCCTGGACAGGTCGCCAGTCTGTCGCAGGGCGACGTCTATATAATTCCAAATGTTTTTCTCGGTCTGACCTATTGGTACAACCAATGACACGGCAATAATTTACCATTTTTCTTGATAACGCTCTGGATCTTCCTTAGGACTCGTGCTTTGTTGTGATACGGAGTACCTCCAAGATGGCGACTTTCGGGTCGATGACGCGCCTGATGACGCGACGAGAAAACCCTCTATTAACTCACGTTTTCCTCCGTTTCTGTTGTAAAACACATGGTCTGCTGGTCTACCATGAAAAGGGAAGAGCTCCACTCTTTGCTCCAACAGTAGAAGTGACTTAGGCTTGGAATATCTGGCTCTTTCATAGAAAAAAAAACCGGCGTAGTCTGCAGCAGAAGCCAGCAAGCGCTGCTTTCCCCACGATGCGGCAGAGAGACAGAAAAAAACCGGAAGCTCTCAGGCACGTACGCCCTGGTGTCGTCTGATTGGTTGCACTATTACATCAACTCCTCATGTCACCCGAATCTTTTACAATTAAAAAAAAACAAACACTTTTGCCACACTTGAAATGAAATAGAATACTCTTTTTTAAACAAATAAATTAACTTCTGTGTGTTGATCTTTTTAATCTTCTAACATATTTATGATTTTTTACCATAAATCCTATTTATTCACTATTTATTCAGGACTGTAACTTATTTGTCACATGAAGAAAAATATGAATTTATGAATTTATTGATCTAATAAATCAACTGGTGAGCTGGGCTGTTCATGAGGCCTGGTAACCTGGGTTACAAAATTCTTAAGAGTAGTGCACACAAGACAACACTGAGACCCGTGTGGAGATATCAGTGATGCTTCCATGAAAGATCGCAAACTAGAATTAGCCTCAAAGCCATGCATTCAGTGTGAGTTTGTAAAAACACCCATAATGCAACAGCTGGAGGAGAATGTTTTCCTTTTTTTTTTTTTTTTTTTGACATTTCACTGACATTTGCACAGGATTGTTTCATTAAAATCCCTTTTTGTTGATAGATGGTAGAAATTTTCTGTAGTAATTATTTGGTTATGTGAAATATAGACATTTTCTTCACGTATACTTTGCACCACAAAAAAATTTAAATAACATTTTAATATGATAGCGGTAGAAAGTTAAAACAGGTCTTGGGAAAGTTGTGCTTGCGGAGGCTGTCCCTGTTTGGAGGAGAGCCGGGGAAATGGCCTGTGATGTTGTGCGATGCACAGGTGTGTGGGTCCTGAAAGCATGGGGTCTCCGGCGCGGCGGTGAAATGCGGCCTCGCTTAGCGCGGCGAAGGGTGGGACATGAGAGAGGGTGATGACGGGAGACGTTAGGAGGCTCAGCGGCACGTTTCAACACCCAGCCGGGGCTGAGAGCCAAACACAGAGGGGCGGTTGTACCTGCTCATTTAAAAAAGATGTAAATTCATGTGTAGGCGTGAGTCCGACGGCCATTCTGCACCTTAAAACGCTCTCCGAAAAACAAGGATGTGATCTGACTCTGCTTTCACTGTGATGACAGATCAAATTAAATGTCCATAAACAACATTTGTTTCTTGGAACTTGGTGCTTTTGCATTTGAGATTATATCTACCATTAAAAATACACATGCCAAAAAACACTGAAGTATCTGAAGCAAGTCTTGGAAACGGCCTGTTGGGGCATCAAGGGGTCACATTCAGTGTAGTTTAGTGTTAAATACTCTAGAACGTTGATTAAGATTAAAATATTAGGAAAAATTAAATTCTATCTTACATGGAGGCTGATATTCTGCTGGGGTTTCCAACGGGATGATGTCACTGGTTGCCATGGCACCGAGCAACTTGCCTCTTCTTCTGCTGTGATGACATCACAGCATCAAAGTGAACTCAGGGTATATCAGGCCTGAGTTCTACTGCATGTCACTCAGTCCGTGTCTTGACACAGAACAGAGGAGAGCGAAGAACCAGGTGTTCCCACAGCGAGACAGCGAGCGTTTATCACAGCGAGAGTTTAACACACAGCGAGAGTTTATCACAGCGAGAGTTTAGCACAGCGAGCTTATAGCACAGAGAGCCTTTAGCACAGCGAGCGTTTAGCACAGCGAGCGTTTAGCACAGAGAGCTTTTAGCACAGCGAGCGTTTATCACAGCCAGAGTTTATCACAGCTCATAGCACAGAAAGCATCATGAGCAGAAAGGAGAAAGCGACCGGCCACAGGTCGTCAACAGTTAAGGTAATTTCTTTACTGCAACAGTTTTAAAAAACATTCCAAGAAAAATATTTAGTAGTATACCACACAAACTCATAGAAAACCATAAAGTAATAAGCTTATGCTTTGTCCTATTCCTTTTCAAACATGCAGACTTTCCAGTTCCATTTTATTCATTGTTTTGTTTTTGTTTTCCATGTTCAAAACCAAACAGGAGCTGCATCAGGCCTTATGTTACTACCGTACCTTCAGTAACGAGCAGGCTGAGCAGTACGCTGAGCTCCACCATTGCTTCAAGAGCCTTGAGGAGGAAAAACGAAAGCTGCAGGACGAAAAGGAGGCGCTGAACCGCCAGATCAACACCTTTAAGTCCAGAGAAGAGCAGATGGAGGCCAAGCTCGAGGAGAAGGACCAGCTCCTCAGGGCAATGCAGGAGGAGGTTCCGATCTTGCAAACAGCATTGGAAATATACAAGAACGACGCTGAAACGGCCCACAGCATGCTGCACCAGCTCAAAGAGCAGTTCTCCCACCTGACCGATGTGCTCCACTCCAAATACAAGCAGGGTATGAACCTCCACACAGAGGTAAGTAAAAAGTACACGGAGGTCACAGACATGAAGGTGTGTGTGGAGAAATCCGAGGCTGACCTGGAGAAAGTGTTAGCCACAAAGCATGAGGAGCTGAACACACAGAGGGTCGCTCTCCAACAGCGATATGAGAGGAGCATAGAGCACCTCAAGCAGGAAATAGCCTCCTTGAAGATGACTCTGAAGGAGTCCACCAGGCAGTGGGAGGACCGCCAGGCTGCAGAGCAGAAGAGGGCTGCTGCAGAAATCTCTGCTCTGCAGGAGAAGCACCAGGACGAGCTGAAGCTCCTCACAGCAGAGAGAGATGCTGCAGCCACAAGCTTCATGGCCCAGAAGGCAGCGCTGGTCACCAAAAATGAAGAGCTGATTGCACAGACAGGTTCTCTTCAAGAGAGATATGAGAGGACCATAGAGCACCTCCAGCTGGAAATCGCCTCCCTGGGGACGTCCATGAAAGACTCCAGCAGGATGTGGGTGGACCGCGAGGTCGCAAAAGAGAAGCGGGTGGCTGAGGAAATCTATGCTCTGCAGCAGACGCACCAGGAGGAGCTGAGACTCCTCAAAGCAGGTAGGGATGCTGCAGCCACCAGCTTCACGGCCCAGAAGGCAGCGTTGGTCACTAAAAATGAGGAGCTGATCGCACTGAGAGACGCCCTCCAACAGACATATGAGACGACCACAGAGAACCTCCAGCAGGAAATCGCCTCTCTGAAGATGACCCTGAAGGAGTCCACCAGGGAGCTGGAGGACCTCCGGGCCGCAGAGGAGAAGCGGGCAGCTGAGGACAGAAAGATGAAGGCGACCGGCCATAGTTCCCCAGGAGTTAAGGTAATTTCTTTACTGCAACAGTTTTAAAAACATTCAGAGAAAAATATTTAGTAGTAGACCACACAAACTCATAGAAAACCAGAAAGTAATAAGCTTATGCTTTTCAAACATGTAAACTTTCCAGTTCCATTTTATTCATTGTTTTGTTCTTGTTTTTCATGTTCAAAATCAAACAGGAGCTGCGTGAGGCTTTACGTTACTACCGCACCTTAAGTAATGAGAAGGTCGAGCAGTACATTGACCTCCAGCACCGCTTCAAGAGCCTTGAGGAGGAGAAACACAAGCTGCAGGATGAAAAGGAGGCACTGAACCGGCAGATTGACAAGTCCAAGGCTGACCTGGAGGAAGTGTTAGCCACAAAACACAAGGAGAGAAACGCACAGACAGACGCTCTCCAGCAGAGATATGACAAGAAGACGCAGCACCTCAAGCAGGAAATAGCCTCTCTGCAGACGCGCCTGAAAGAGTCCACCAGGGAGTGGGAGGACCATCAGGCCGCACAGCAGAAGAAGGCGGCTGAGGAAATGTCTGCTCTGAGGCAGAAACACCAGGACGAGCTGAGGCTCCTCAAAGCAGGTAGGGATGCTGCAGCCACCAGCCTCAAGGCCCAGAAGGCAGCGATGGCCACAAAGCATGAGGAGATGAATGAACAGAGCGATGCTCTACGACGGACATATGAGAGGACCACAGAGAACCTCAAGCAAGAAATAGACTCCATGCGGACACTCCTGAAAGAGTCCACCAGGGAGTGGGAGGACCGTCAGGCCGCTCAAGAGAAGAGGGCTGCTGAGGAAATCTCTGCTCTGAGGCAGAAACACCAGGACGAGCTGAGGCTCCTCAAAGCAGATAGAGATGCTGCAGCCACCAGCCTCAAGGCTCAGAAGGCAGCGATGGCCACAAAAAATGAGGAGATGAACACACAGAAAGATGCTCTTCAACGGACATATGAGAGGACCACAGAGAACCTCAAGCAAGAAATCGATTCCTTGAGGAACTCTTTGAAGGAGTCCACCAGGGAGTGGGAGGACCGCCAGGCCACTCAGGAGAAGCGGGCGGCTGAGGAAATGTCTGCTTTGCGGCAGAAACACAAAGAGGAGCTGAGGCTTCTCAAAGCCGAGAGGGATGCTGCAGCCACCAGCCTCAAGGCCCAGAAGGCAGCGTTCACGCAGACCAACCTGGACAGCCGGACAAACCAGACCAAGACGAAGACCAAGATGCAGCTCAGTCAAGAGGAGTGGGAGAAAAAGAACAAGGCTCTTGAAGAACAGCTGCAGAGAGAAATGAAGGCGAGAGAAGAGACTGTTCAGCAGAAAGAACAGCTGCTGAAACGGTCTAAAGAAGCAGAGGAGGTCTGGATCGAGAAGGAGAAGACCTGGAAGCAGAACATCGACAAAATACGGCGGGAAATTCAGGTTCTCAGTGACGAGAACAACAAGCTGCAGAAAGTCGCCGTCATGGGCAACCGGGAGAAGGCCAAGATGAAGAAGGAAGAAGAGAAAGCAGAAAAACAGTTAGCAAAGAAGCGCAAGAAATAGAGAAAGCGCAAAAACAGGCAGGAAAGAAACACAAGAAATGGAGAAAGAGCAAAAAACAGACAGCAAAGAAACACCAGAAATAGAGAGAGAAGAAAAAGTGCAGAACTTCAGACAATGGAGAGTCTCCAAACATCCAGTCGTCTCACTGGAGGCGACAAACTCTTCCTTTGTCTTCATGTAGTTCAAATGTTGCACAGAAAAAGCAAAAAAAAAAAAAAAAAAAAAAAAAAAATAAATAAATAAATAAAATGAAACATATGAGAACAATATTTTTGTGATCTATCTAATTCAACAATTAAGTTTTTTCTTTCTTTTTTCCATTGTTTTTATATATACACCAGTTTTGATCAGAACTATAACTTCTTAAATCCTGGATGCGTCACTGTAATACACATTAAAACAACATTATTTGATAAGCACATTTTTAATTAAATGGGCAGCATTCCATTACAATACTCATACAAACATTTAACCTACTTTAAAAAAACTACTGTACACACACACACACACACACACACACACACACACACACACACACAGATATATCTATCTAGATATATATATATATACACACACACACACACACCCACAGATATATCTATACACACATATATATATATATATATATATATATATATATATATATATATATATATATATATATATATATATAGTAGCTTATAGTAACTTAAATTCTAGATATAAGCTTTAATCGAGACACATTTCTCCATCTGCATGGTAATCCTGACCACTTCAGCTGATTCAAGTACATACAGATGAAATATCACACGTATTGCAGTTAATGTTGATGCTTTAGTCTGAAATGGAGCGTTTGCACCGTGGTGAAAGTGTGTGAGAGCGTCGGTGAATGTGTGTGTGAGCGTCTGGCTTTGCTGTATTGTTTCTCCTCACCAGGACACGATCTCCTTTCTCTAGAGTGGACTCAACGACTCTCCTGTCAAATCGTTGCTTGTTGCGCTCAGCTGTCTTTGAGGCGTTTTCTGTGGCAGCTCGATAGCTTTCCTCTCAGCGGCCCTTTAAATCATGCACATACTGGGAGTGTAACTTGGTTTCACAGCTGGAGGGTAGACCGAATGCCAAATCAACTGGAAGCCGTGGTTGTCTGCTGAACATTAGTTCATATGGGCTGAATTCGGTCACGTCATTCCGTGTGCAGTTATACGTGTGAACCAGAGGCTTGACAAATTCTTTCCAGTGAGACTTGTCCTTGTTTTCGAGAGTGCCCAACATCTGGAGGAGGGTCCTATTGAATCGCTCCACTGGATTCCCTCTGGTGTGGTAAGGGGTAGTCCTGACCTTCTGGATGCCAGCAATGGAACACAGCTCTGGTATGAGATTCGAAGTCTGGACCCTGGCCACTCAGAAGCTTTTCTGGAAACCCATAATGCACAAGGAAGTTTTCCCACAAGCATTTAGCCACCGTCGAGGCTTTTTGGTTCCGTGTTGGTATCGCTACTGTGTATTTAGTGAAATGGTCCGTCAAAACCAATATATCCTTTGTGTTGCTCCGGTCAGGCTCCACCGACAGGAAGTCCATGCAGACCAGCTCCAAGGGCCTGCTGGCCTTGATGTTACACAGAGGAGCTGCCCTTTCGGCTGGAGTCTTCCGGCGCACGCAGCGTTCACACATCTTGATCTTCTGCTCTACACAGGCAGACATTCTAGGCCAATAAAAGCGTGACCTCACGAGGTCGAGGGTCCGCTCTATGCCTAGATGACCTAGGTCATCATGTAGGCCTTTCAGTGCTGCGGCTCTGAGTTCGGTTGGTAGAACCAGCTGGTGTGTGACTCGTCCATGTTCTTGCCGTGCTCGGTACAACACTCCACCTTTCAGCTCCAGACGCTTCCATTCTCGGAGCCACAAAAAAAGATCTGGAAGTTCGTGTCTCAAGGTAGGTGAAGGCATGTCTCCAGACTCCTTGGCTTCAATGATCACTCTGAGATCAGGATTGGCTCGCTGCTTTGCTCCTATCTCCTCTTCAGTCCAATGGCCAATGACGGGGAGTCCATGATTCTCTTCTTCCTGGAAACCACTGGGCAGAGCATCGGAATGGATGGCGAGGGATTCAACAAGTTTGACTGATGGACATGTGGAGTTTTTCTGAGACCATTCAACATCATGCTTCTCACATATGGCTTTCACTGCATCTGGAAGGACAACGTTTGGAGTGTCCTGCTCCTTCAGGTAACATAGGGTGAACTGCTTAACCTCTCACACTCTTTCCTCGACACAGCATCATCCAGTAACTCTCCATGTGGTCAGCGAGAAAGTCCGTCTGCATCCTGATTCTGGGTTCCTGCTCTGTACTGGAGCTTGAAGTTGTATGTCGATAGTGCTGACAACCACCTGTAGCTTGTGGCATCCAACTTCGTGGAAGTTAGGATGTAAGTTAAGGGGTTACTGTCAGTAATAACAGTGAAGTCGGTACCATACAAGTAATCACTGAACTGAGCTGTGACAGCCCACTTTAGCGCGAGGAACTCCAATTTATGAGCAGGGTATTTCGCTTCACTCTTCGTCAGTCCTTTGCTCGCGAAAGCTACAGCCCTCATCTGTCCATCTTGTTCTTGGTACAAGGCCGCACCAAGCCCTGTCGTGCTTGCGTCAGTGTGAAGGAGGTATGGAAGGCTGGGGTTCGCAAATCCCAAGACAGGTGCGGTGGTTAGCTTGTCAATGATCTCTTCGAACGCTCTCTGACATTCTGGAGTCCACCTCTTCCCAAAGGACTCTTTTGGATGGAAGTACAGGTGAGTTTTCCCTTTTTCTTGACTCTGTTTCCTGAGAGGTGGATATCCAGCTGTGAGGTCATTTAGGGGTTTGATGATCTTTGAGTAGTCCCTCACAAACCGTCGGTAATACCCCGAGAAACCCAGGAAGGAAAGCAGCTGTTTGAGGTTCTCTGGTACTGGCCAGGTCTTTAAGGCCTCAATCTTCTGTGGGTCTGTCTTGACTCCATGCTCGGACACAATATGGCCAAGATACTTAACTGAGGTTTGGAAAAACTTACATTTTTCAGATGACAACTTCAACCCGTACTCTTTAAGTCGGTTGAGGACCTGCAGTAATCTTGACTCATGTTGCTCCAGGGTATCAGAGAAGACTATGACATCGTCGATGAAAACCAGCGCCTCCTTGCGGTTGAGATCGCCCACACATCTCTCCATCAATTGCTGAAAAGTACTTGGCGCATTGGTAACCCCCTGGGGCATTCTATTAAATTCCCAGAAGCCCAATGGGCACACGAATGCAGTCTTCTGTTTATCGGCCTCTCCCATTTCGACTTGGTAATAGCCCGATTTTAAATCAAGGACTGAGAACCATTTTGAGCCAGTCAAAAGACAGAACACTTCCTCCAGGTTTGGTAGAGCGTATGCGTCTCTTATGGTCTGGGAGTTGAGTTTCCGGAAGTCGATGCACAACCTCACAGAACAATCTTTCTTTCGCACGACAACGATGGGAGATGCAAAGGGGGACTCAGACTCACGTATGACGCCAGAATCTAGCAGCTCTTGAAGATGTTTCTTGACTGCATCGACATCATGTGGATGGATAGGTCTGGGTCGGTGTTTGAAGGGGGTGTTGTCACTCAAGTTGATGTGATGCTTCACCTTGCTGGTATGACCAAAGTCCATGTCGTGCTGAGAGAAGACTTCAGGCATGCTATTGAGCAGCCTAGTGATTCGCTCTTTCCACTCTGGTGGCAAGGGGGAATCTCCAAAATCGAACTCCATCCTCTTGGTTTCAGGAGTGGTTGAATCGGCGGATGGCTCCTTCCCGATCACCTGTTGAACAGCATGAATCTCAGCAACACGATCCTTGGAGGGATGGCGATGTCATGTTGGGTCTCATTCCTCAGTAGAATTGACATTGAGCACGGGCGCTTGGCAGGTAAGGTGCACAGAGAGCTAGCCACCAGCAGTCCGCCAGCAAGAGATGACACATACGCGGGCTCCACAACAACCCACTTATCCTTGTGAGCACCACTCATGTGAACCCGCCCTTCCACAGCGACGGTGCTGCCCGCTGGTACCACATGGGTGTTGTTTCGTGCTTTGATCAGCCCCAGAGCTCCAGAACTTGCCTGCTTTTTCCGTACTTCAAGGATTTTCAAAACCACTTTGTAGCCAGAAATGGATGACTGAGGGCGACGATCGTGTTCTTCAACATAGCTGGAGTAGAGGACGTCTAATGAGTTGGTGCCAATGAGGATTTGAGGCACACCGCTCACATCAGGGACAACCAACACCGATGTAGGGACTTCAGTTTCTTTGCCCAAAAACTCCTCTGGAAACACCAGGTTGAGTTCAACGTACCCAAGGGAAGGCACAGCCTCCCCATTGGCTCCCTCTACTTGCAGCTCCACATCCAGAAGATCATCCAAAGATTTAAAAGGATGATGGGACAGGTGGGTCTGGAAAAATGACAGTGGGATGGTAGTCACCTGAGACCCCGTATCTAGCAGACAATTGGTTTTATGGCCTTCAATAATGACTTGAGCAGTGCATTTTGTTCCAACCAGTTTAGGCGGTAGTATGGTGGAGAAGGTGTTAGTATTACCACCCTTGCTAGCCACTCGCCTTGTTTTTCTAGGGCGTTTAGTTGACCTTTCAGTCCCTGTTTGCCCTGCAACAGGGGCTTCTAGTAGTTTAACTGCTGCATGCCACTGCTGAAATTTTGCTGATCCCATTGTCTTTGTCTCTCTTTCAGCAGGTGTCTCTTTTCCTCAACCAGAAGAGGATTTGGTTCACTCTCACAGTTGACCGCCAGGTGGGCGTCCTCACCGCAGCGGAAGCAGTACCATGGACGGGGCCTACCATTTGCTGTCGACCCTGAACTGGACTGTGTGTTCACTCTCTTGTTGGGTGACTGATGTTGAGCTGTGATGGAGGAGTCTCTTGGGAATGCAGGCAACAGTATCTGCTGGCTCTGGACTTGAGCTGGAGTCACCTGTGCTTGAAGAAGAGAAAGCTGATGTTTCAATGCTTTAATCTCTGTTGCTTCTTGATGCTCATTTTTAGTTCCATGAGGTGCTTTCTTCATGTCAGCTACTTGTGCTTGAATGTCAGCAATCTGCCTTTTCAATATGTTGATTTCAGTTGTTTCAGGACAGCTGACTTTGGTTTTTCGTGGAGTCGTAGTCTGCATGGCAGCGACCTGCGCTTGTATCTCGTTAAGCTGTTTCTTTAAGGCTTCAGCATCAGTCGCATCTCTCTCAGGTGTGGCACAACTGCATACTGCTAACTGCTGTGCCGCAGCTCTGAACTTTGGGACAGCAGGACCTGGTTTGTGCAGCCCAAGGTGTTTCTTCATGCGATTGCGTTTACCTGCCTGTTTGTCTTCTTCTGTCCTGACGAGGAGCACTAGTTCAGCGAGGGAAGGCGGTGCATTTGTTTTCCGCTCCAGCTGGAGATCAGCGATCAATCCATCATTCCAGCACCCTCGACAGAACTGCTTCAGGAGGTAGCGGTTTCGTTCACACTCTGCGATGCCACCACGTATGACTGTGGCACTCAGAGCAACTTGCAAGCGGTTCAAGTAGTCTGCTTGATGCTTGATGACGTCAGTAGCTGGAGGCAATAGACTGTCTAAGATCTTGCGGGTTCTGTGCAGGTCAGACATAGAAGGATCTGTTAAGAACAAGTCAACATTCGCCCTCCAGTTCATTTGAGGTGTTCATTTGAGAGTCTTCGGCTGAAGCAGTGTCAGCAGGGACATTCACACCTTTTCCTGCACTTATCTTCATCAGTTCTGCTTGGAGTACACTTTTGAATGACTTTCCACACTTGTTTGCAATGGCTTGCAGTTCCTCAAGATACCCCTTGGTGGCGCTGCTGCTAGCAGTGCCAGTGTAAACACTATCTAAGGCGCGCACTTTAAAGGTAACATTTGCATTTGCTGAGCTGGGATAATCTTTTGGTAGTAGAGGTCTAAATGTTTGCATTGCAGAGCTATTTGCAAATTCCACAATGGAACAGAGATGATACTCTGATTCTGGATCATAACTAGCACTCTGTTAATGGAGCCGTAACGTTTTACGTGACTCTCAAGCTCCTCATCGATTTCAGTTTGAGTTAACCCGGAAACAATAACTGAGTTACGAACATTTATCTTTTCATTTTTCACTATATCCATTTTACTCTTTATTCGTGTCACTCAATAACACTCCACTTTCTCCTGGCCTGGCTCGCCAAGTTTCTGTAACCTGCCTCAGCTCTAACTGTTAATGGTGAAAACTGGGAGATACCGATATTTTTCCATCAGTGCATCAGTTACCTTATGGACCAGTATCAGAAGTCTAGGTCGCTACAGGAGAAAGGGAGGCTGATAATTTGCAATGAGTGACCGAGTAAAGAACTTCACACACATCAAAGGTAAGTATTTAAATGAATTGTATTGAACAAAGAAATAGTTGTAGAAAATAAATTAAACAAAACAATTTTTTCAGCTTTTCAGCTCTTCAACAATGAAATATCAACCTCGATCTGCAAATAAATCAGTCTCTATCGAAATCAGTCTGTTTCTTTCCTTGGGTTGGCCCGCCACAACCACTGAGGTCCCGTGTTACCTTACAGACACAGGATGAGTCCCCAGTAGAAGAAGAGTTCTTGAAGATCAGCACAGGAGTCCATAACAAGGAAGGGAATGAAAAGAAAAGAAAAGAAAAGATGAGGAAAAGAAAAGACCCGGCCAGAGGCTCACTGTTCACACACACACTCCAGGCACAGGGCACAATACAGGGCTCTCATCAGTCCAGGATCCCGCTTTTAAGAAACAGTGACATGAGGGTTCAGTAATGTGTAACCTTTACAGCTTAGCCTGGGATGTGGCTAATGACTGGAGCTAGCGCCACATGCTAGCGCCAAATGCTAACGCCAAATGCTAATCAATAGAGGGTTTTCACCGACGTCACGACTTGGGCGGTACCCTCGCTGCACCGCCATATTGGAGATACTCAGTGTAAACAATCATACTGACAGTAGTTGCGATTGTGTGTTATGGAACAATTTGAGTGCGTTCAGCCTTGTCGAAAGCTCGTCAAAACGGACTGAAGAAGCACACGAATATCGGGAAGGCCTTGGGTTACAAGAGAAAGCCCGATATTTCGAGAAGCTACGGTTTATTGGTGGTAAAGATCCGTCGGAGTTGGGTCCCACCTCCTGGACCCTCGCTAGGGACCAGCACTTTCGTAGGGGTCGGGGTTCTAAATAATTGATTAAAACGCAAATATTACCAAGCTGATGGCTACAAATAGTGTCATAGCTGAAATGTTTTTTTTTACATAAAATACGTTAAAAATCTAGCACAAACTGTTTTTTCAGGAGTAATACATCTCTTAAGGCTAGGGACAGAAAAAAATCAAGTTTCTGTAGAAGCTAAACGTTTATGAATGATCAAAGTAACATATGAAGTCATTAATGAGCTTAAACTGTTGCACTCTGTTTCACTTACCTAACAAGAAATGTGCCGAACAAATTCGGATGTTGTCCAGATTTTTCCCTCGTAGATCTTGGTTAAGCTTTGCTAACCACAAGCGCCTCCGTTCCTCTGATAGTTTTTGGCATTCCTCACCCTGGTTTTTTATAACTTTTGGAAGTCTATTCATTCATTTTCTACCGCTTATCGGGGTCGCGGGTGGCTGGAGCCGATTCCAGCTGCTGTGGGCGAAGGCGGGGTATGCCCTGGACAGGTCGCCAGTCTGTCGCAGGGCGACGTCTATATAATTCCAAATGTTTTTCTCGGTCTGACCTATTGGTACAACCAATGACACGGCAATAATTTACCATTTTTCTTGATAACGCTCTGGATCTTCCTTAGGACTCGTGCTTTGTTGTGATACGGAGTACCTCCAAGATGGCGACTTTCGGGTCGATGACGCGCCTGATGACGCGACGAGAAAACCCTCTATTAACTCACGTTTTCCTCCGTTTCTGTTGTAAAACACATGGTCTGCTGGTCTACCATGAAAAGGGAAGAGCTCCACTCTTTGCTCCAACAGTAGAAGTGACTTAGGCTTGGAATATCTGGCTCTTTCATAGAAAAAAAAACCGGCGTAGTCTGCAGCAGAAGCCAGCAAGCGCTGCTTTCCCCACGATGCGGCACAGAGACAGAAAAAAACCGGAAGCTCTCAGGCACGTACGCCCTGGTGTCGTCTGATTGGTTGCACTATTACATCAACTCCTCATGTCACCCGAATCTTTTACAAAAAAAAAAACAAACACTTTTGCCACACTTGAAATGAAATAGAATACTCTTTTTTAAACAAATAAATTAACTTCTGTGTGTTGATCTTTTTAATCTTCTAACATATTTATGATTTTTTACCATAAATCCTATTTATTCACTATTTATTCAGGACTGTAACTTATTTGTCACATGAAGAAAAATATGAATTTATGAATTTATTGATCTAATAAATCAACTGGTGAGCTGGGCTGTTCATGAGGCCTGGTAACCTGGGTTACAAAATTCTTAAGAGTAGTGCACACAAGACAACACTGAGACCCGGGTGGAGATATCAGTGATGCTTCCATGAAAGATCGCAAACTAGAATTAGCCTCAAAGCCATGCATTCAGTGTGAGTTTGTAAAAACACCCATAATGCAACAGCTGGAGGAGAATGTTTTCCTTTTTTTTTTTTTTTTTTTTTGACATTTCACTGACATTTGCACAGGATTGTTTCATTAAAATCCCTTTTTGTTGATAGATGGTAGAAATTTTCTGTAGTAATTATTTGGTTATGTGAAATATAGACATTTTCTTCACGTATACTTTGCACCACAAAAAAATTTAAATAACATTTTAATATTATAGCGGTAGAAAGTTAAAACAGGTCTTGGGAAAGTTGTGCTTGCGGAGGCTGTCCCTGTTTGGAGGAGAGCCGGGGAAATGGCCTGTGATGTTGTGCGATGCACAGGTGTGTGGGTCCTGAAAGCATGGGGTCTCCGGCGCGGCGGTGAAATGCGGCCTCGCTTAGCGCGGCGAAGGGTGGGACATGAGAGAGGGTGATGACGGGAGACGTTAGGAGGCTCAGCGGCACGTTTCAACACCCAGCCGGGGCTGAGAGCCAAACACAGAGGGGAGGTTGTACCTGCTCATTTAAAAAAGATGTAAATTCATGTGTAGGCGTGAGTCTGACGGCCATTCTGCACCTTAAAACGCTCTCCGAAAAACAAGGATGTGATCTGACTGACTCTGCTTTCACTGTGATGACAGATCAAATTAAATGTCCATAAACAACATTTGTTTCTTGGAACTTGGTGCTTTTGCATTTGAGATTATATCTACCATTAAAAATACACATGCCAAAAAACACTGAAGTATCTGAAGCAAGTCTTGGAAACGGCCTGTTGGGGCATCAAGGGGTCACATTCAGTGTAGTTTAGTGTTAAATACTCTAGAACGTTGATTAAGATTAAAATATTAGGAAAAATTAAATTCTATCTTACATGGAGGCTGATATTCTGCTGGGGTTTCCAACGGGATGATGTCACTGGTTGCCATGGCACCGAGCAACTTGCCTCTTCTTCTGCTGTGATGACATCACAGCATCAAAGTGAACTCAGGGTATATCAGGCCTGAGTTCTACTGCATGTCACTCAGTCCGTGTCTTGACACAGAACAGAGGAGAGCGAAGAACCAGGTGTTCCCACAGCGAGACAGCGAGCGTTTATCACAGCGAGAGTTTAACACACAGCGAGAGTTTATCACAGCGAGAGTTTAGCACAGCGAGCTTATAGCACAGAGAGCCTTTAGCACAGCGAGCGTTTAGCACAGCGAGCGTTTAGCACAGCGAGCGTTTATCACAGCCAGAGTTTATCACAGCGAGCTCATAGCACAGCAAGCATCATGAGCAGAAAGGAGAAAGCGACCGGCCACAGGTCGTCAACAGTTAAGGTAATTTCTTTACTGCAACAGTTTTAAAAAACATTCCAAGAAAAATATTTAGTAGTAGACCACACAAACTCATAGAAAACCATAAAGTAATAAGCTTATGCTTTGTCCTATTCCTTTTCAAACATGCAGACTTTCCAGTTCCATTTTATTCATTGTTTTGTTTTTGTTTTCCATGTTCAAAACCAAACAGGAGCTGCATCAGGCCTTATGTTACTACCGCACCTTCAGTAACGAGCAGGCTGAGCAGTACGCTGAGCTCCACCATTGCTTCAAGAGCCTTGAGGAGGAAAAACGAAAGCTGCAGGACGAAAAGGAGGCGCTGAACCGCCAGATCAACACCTTTAAGTCCAGAGAAGAGCAGATGGAGGCCAAGCTCGAGGAGAAGGACCAGCTCCTCAGGGCAATGCAGGAGGAGGTTCCGATCTTGCAAACAGCATTGGAAATATACAAGAACGACGCTGAAACGGCCCACAGCATGCTGCACCAGCTCAAAGAGCAGTTCTCCCACCTGACCAATGTGCTCCACTCCAAATACAAGCAGGGTATGAACCTCCACACAGAGGTAAGTAAAAAGTACACGGAGGTCACAGACATGAAGGTGTGTGTGGAGAAATCCGAGGCTGACCTGGAGAAAGTGTTAGCCACAAAGCATGAGGAGCTGAACACACAGAGGGTCGCTCTCCAACAGCGATATGAGAGGACCTCTGAGCACCTCAAGCAGGAAATAGCCTCCTTGAAGATGACTCTGAAGGAGTCCACCAGGCAGTGGGAGGACCGCCAGGCTGCAGAACAGCAGAGGGCTGCTGCAGAAATCTCTGCTCTGCAGGAGAAGCACCAGGACGAGCTGAAGCTCCTCACAGCAGAGAGAGATGCTGCAGCCACAAGCTTCATGGCCCAGAAGGCAGCGCTGGTCACCAAAAACGAGGAGCTGATCGCACAGACAGGTTCTCTTCAAGAGAGATATGAGAGGACCATAGAGCACCTCCAGCTGGAAATCGCCTCCCTGGGGACGTCCATGAAAGACTCCAGCAGGATGTGGGTGGACCGCGAGGTCGCAAAAGAGAAGCGGGTGGCTGAGGAAATCTATGCTCTGCAGCAGACGCACCAGGAGGAGCTGAGACTCCTCAAAGCAGGTAGGGATGCTGCAGCCACCAGCTTCACGGCCCAGAAGGCAGCGTTGGTCACCAAAAATGAGGAGCTGATCGCACTGAGAGACGCCCTCCAACAGACATATGAGACGACCACAGAGAACCTCCAGCAGGAAATCGCCTCTCTGAAGATGACCCTGAAGGAGTCCACCAGGGAGCTGGAGGACCTCCGGGCCGCAGAGGAGAAGCGGGCAGCTGAGGACAGAAAGATGAAGGCGACCGGCCATAGTTCCCCAGGAGTTAAGGTAATTTCTTTACTGCAACAGTTTTAAAAACATTCAGAGAAAAATATTTAGTAGTAGACCACACAAACTCATAGAAAACCAGAAAGTAATTAGCTTATGCTTTTCAAACATGTAAACTTTCCAGTTCCATTTTATTCATTGTTTTGTTCTTGTTTTTCATGTTCAAAATCAAACAGGAGCTGCGTGAGGCTTTACGTTACTACCGCACCTTAAGTAATGAGAAGGTCGAGCAGTACATTGACCTCCAGCACCGCTTCAAGAGCCTTGAGGAGGAGAAACACAAGCTGCAAGATGAAAAGGAGGCACTGAACCGGCAGATTGACAAGTCCAAGGCTGACCTGGAGGAAGTGTTAGCCACAAAACACAAGGAGAGAAACGCACAGACAGACGCTCTCCAGCAGAGATATGACAAGAAGACGCAGCACCTCAAGCAGGAAATAGCCTCTCTGCAGACGCGCCTGAAAGAGTCCACCAGGGAGTGGGAGGACCATCAGGCCGCACAGCAGAAGAAGGCGGCTGAGGAAATGTCTGCTCTGAGGCAGAAACACCAGGACGAGCTGAGGCTCCTCAAAGCAGGTAGGGATGCTGCAGCCACCAGCCTCAAGGCCCAGAAGGCAGCGATGGCCACAAAGCATGAGGAGATGAATGAACAGAGCGATGCTCTACGACGGACATATGAGAGGACCACAGAGAACCTCAAGCAAGAAATAGACTCCATGCGGACACTCCTGAAAGACTCCACCAGGGAGTGGGAGGACCGTCAGGCCGCTCAAGAGAAGAGGGCTGCTGAGGAAATCTCTGCTCTGAGGCAGAAACACCAGGACGAGCTGAGGCTCCTCAAAGCAGATAGAGATGCTGCAGCCGCCAGCCTCAAGGCTCAGAAGGCAGCGATGGCCACAAAAAATGAGGAGATGAACACACAGAAAGATGCTCTTCAACGGACATATGAGAGGACCACAGAGAACCTCACACAGGAAATCGATTCCTTGAGGAACTCTTTGAAGGAGTCCACCAGGGAGTGGGAGGACCGCCAGGGCACTCAGGAGAAGCGGGCGGCTGAGGAAATGTCTGCTTTGCGGCAGAAACACAAAGAGGAGCTGAGGCTTCTCAAAGCCGAGAGGGATGCTGCAGCCACCAGCCTCAAGGCCCAGAAGGCAGCGTTCACGCAGACCAACCTGGACAGCCGGACAAACCAGACCAAGACGAAGACCAAGATGCAGCTCAGTCAAGAGGAGTGGGAGAAAAAGAACAAGGCTCTTGAAGAACAGCTGCAGAGAGAAATGAAGGCGAGAGAAGAGACTGTTCAGCAGAAAGAACAGCTGCTGAAACGGTCTAAAGAAGCAGAGGAGGTCTGGATCGAGAAGGAGAAGACCTGGAAGCAGAACATCGACAAAATACGGCGGGAAATTCAGGTTCTCAGTGACGAGAACAACAAGCTGCAGAAAGTCGCCGTCATGGGCAACCGGGAGAAGGCCAAGATGAAGAAGGAAGAAGAGAAAGTAGAAAAACAGTTAGCAAAGAAGCGCAAGAAATAGAGAAAGCGCAAAAACAGGCAGGAAAGAAACACAAGAAATGGAGAAAGAGCAAAAAACAGACAGCAAAGAAACACCAGAAATAGAGAGAGAAGAAAAAGTGCAGAACTTCAGACAATGGAGAGTCTCCAAACATCCAGTCATCTCACTGGAGGCGACAAACTCTTCCTTTGTCTTCATGAAGTTCAAATGTTGCACAGAAAAAGCAAAAAAAAAAAAAAAAAAAAAAAAAAGAATAAAAAAATAAATAAATAATATAAAACATATAAGAACAATATTTTTGTGATCTATCTAATTCAACAATTAAGTTTTTTCTTTCTTTTTTCCATTGTTTTTATATATACACCAGTTTTGATCAGAACTATAACTTCTTAAATCCTGGATGCGTCACTGTAATACACATTAAAACAACATTATTTGATAAGCACATTTTTAATTAAATGGGCAGCATTCCATTACAATACTCATACAAACATTTAACCTACTTTAAAAAAACTACTGTACACACACACACACACACACACACACACACACACACACACACACAGAGATATATCTATCTAGATATATATATATATATATATATATATATATATATATATATATATATATATATATATATATATATATATATATATACACACACACACACACACACACACACAGATATATCTATATACATATATATATATATATATACACACACACACACACACACAGATATATCTATATACATATATATATATATATATATATATATATATATATATATATATATATATATATATATATATATATATATATATATATATACATATTTACGTATATATTGTGGCGGTCCACTAGGGGTGCTCGTCACCAGATTAGAGATTGGTTGATGGGGGGGTGTGAACCATATATATAGGGGATTAGTTCCTTCCGTTGTGGTGTTGTTTTGCTTCCCTGTAGTGTGTGAAGTCCGACAATAAACTTACAGACCCGCTCCTTCGCCTCCTTGTCTCGGCTTCCACATTGGTGACCCTGCTCGTTGTTGAGCATGTTTAATGCGGGGGATCCTGCTGTGCCCGCCGTTCCGGCCGCCGGAGTGGTTCCTGCTGTGTACGCTGCTACTGTGAAGCTTCCAGAATTCTGGCAGCAGGATCCGGAGCCCTGGTTCCAGCATGTCGAAGCCCAGTTCCGGCTTCGGGGGGTGACTACGGATGAGACGCGCTACTACCATGTCGTCTCTGCTCTGGACGCCCAGACGACGCGCCGCATTATGGGCCTTCTGAGAGATCCACCGGTGGGGGACAAGTACGGGGCCTTAAAGACTCTGTTGCTGCGGCTGTACCAGCTGTCCGATGCCGAGCGAGCCGACCGCCTCCTGTCCCTCAACGGTTTGGGGGACAGCAAGCCTACCGAGCTGATGGAGAACATGCTGGCTTTGCTCGGACCCGGGGATGTATCGTTCCTGTTTGTGCAGCTGTTCCTCCGCCAGCTGCCGCCTCCGGTGCGCACGGCGTTGGCCAACTCACCGCTGGTCGCCGCGAAGGACTACCGGGGGTTGGCTGAGGAGGCGGACCGGATTCTTTTGGCCACTTCCCGGTACAGCGTTCAGGCTCTGCTGCCTGCCCCGGCTGGGACCGCACCGGAGGAGCTCCGCGATGGTGCTGTGGCCGCGGTGTCGAGCCGCCGACGCGGGGATATGGCCCTCTGCTTTTACCACCGGCGTTTTGGGACTAAGGCTAAGCGCTGCGTGCCGCCCTGTGCTTTCCCGGGCCAGGGAAACGCCAGAGCCGGTGCTCAGTAGCAGCTGTGGGCTCTGGCGGAGCGGATAAGCTGCTGTTCGTCACCGACGGCTTGTCTGGGCGCAGCTGGCTGGTGGATTCCGGCGCGCAGCGGAGTATCCTGCCGGCGTCTGCCGTGGACGCGTTGGAGGGCAGCCACGGGCCCCCGCTGAGCGCCGCCAACGGGACTACCATCCGCACCTTCGGCACCAGGTCTGTGACTGTGTCTTTTTGTGGCCGTAGGTTCACCTGGGACTTTGTAGTGGCTTCGGTGGCCGTGCCTATACTGGGCGCAGACTTTTTGTGCGCGCATAGACTGCTGGTGGACGTTTCGAACGGCCGGTTGATTGACTCTGTATCCTTCTCCACGTACCCCTGCACTTTGGGCGGGCCGGAGCCCGTGGCCCTCGCCAACATGCTGGCTGTGGGGGATGTTTATCAGCGCCTTCTCGCGGATTTCCCAAGCCTGACTGTTCCGACGTTTTCGGCAGCAGTTACTCGACACGGAGTGGAGCATTTCATCCCCACGGTGGGCCCGCCTGTTTTTGCTCGGGCGCGGCGGCTTGACTCTGCCAAACTGGCCCTGGCACGGGAGGAGTTCACAGTGATGGAGCGACTGGGGATTGTACGGCGGTCCAATAGCCCGTGGGCTTCCCCTCTTCACATGGTGCCTAAGCCGGATGGGCGGTGGCGGCCGTGTGGGGACTTTCGGCGGTTAAATGGAGTTACCACGCCGGATCGTTACCCCATCCCTCACATCCAGGACTTTTCCGCTCGGCTGGCGGGGGCTACCATCTTTTCAAAGGTGGACTTGGTGCGCGGCTACCACCAGGTTCCCGTGCACGCGGCGGACGTTCCCAAGACTGCTATAATAACTCCGTTTGGGTTGTTCGAGTTTTTGAGAATGCCTTTTGGCCTGCGGGGGGCCGCGCAGACTTTTCAACGGCTCATGGACTCTGTTTTAAAGGATTTACCTTTTTTGTTTGTTTATTTGGATGATGTTTTGGTGGCCAGCGCTTCTGCCAGTGAACATTTAGAGCACTTACGGCTGCTTTTTTGTCGGTTGAATGAGCATGGCCTCATTGTCAACCCAGCGAAGTGCCGCTTTGGGTTGAAGGAGATTGACTTTCTCGGTCATCAGGTGTCCTCACGGGGAGCTGTTCCGCTGCCTGCAAGAGTAGAGGCGGTTTCTATGTTTCCTCTGCCACGTACCGTCAAGCTGCTACAGGAGTTCCTGGGGATGGTCAACTTCTACAACCGGTTCATCCCACGGGCGGCTCATCTAATGCACCCCCTGTACGGGGCGCTGCAGGGGAAGAAGGCGTCACAGGAGGTGGACTGGTCTCCTGACCGGCTCCAGGCGTTTGAGGAGGCAAAGTCTGCCCTGGCTAACGCTACCTTGTTGGCTCATCCCTTCCCTGCTGCTCCTTTGGCCCTCACCACGGATGCCTCGGATGTCGCCGTGGGGGCTGTGTGCGAGCAGTGGGTGTCGGGGGCGTGGCAGCCTCTCGCCTTTTTCAGCAGGCAACTTCGGCCTGCTGAGAGGAGGTACAGTACTTTTGCCAGGGAGCTCCTTGCTTTGTTTTTGGCAAATCGCCATTTCAGGTTCCTGTTGGAGGGTCGCAGATTCACGGCCTTTGTGGACCACAAGCCGCTGACGTTCGCTATGGCCAAAGCCTCGGAGCCATGGTCCGCCCGCCAGCAACGCCAGCTGGCCTCCATCTCAGAATTCACCACCGACATTCAGCATGTGGCCGGGAAGCACAATGGTGTGGCAGACTGCCTGTCGCGGGTGCTGATTTCCTCTGTGCACCTGGGGCTGGACTTCGCAGCGATGGCTGCTGATCAGGCTAAGGACGCTGACCTGCAGGCCTGGCGCGCAGCTGTTACGGGCCTGCGGTTTGTGGATGTTCCCTGCCATGGTGACGGATCTTTGCTACTCTGCGATGTTTCCACAGGTCCTCCTCGTCCGATGGTTCCTGCGGGTTGGCGCCGACGGGTGTTTGACGCACTGCACTCTCTCTCCCATCCTGGTGTGAAGGCATCTGTGAGGCTGGTGAGTGCCAAGTTCGTCTGGCCTGGCATGCGGAAGGACGTCAGGGGATGGGCTGCTGCGTGTGTTTCCTGCCAGCGGGCCAAAGTCCACCAACACATCAAAACGCCACTGGAACCATTCCTGGTGCCGGATCGGAGGTTCGACCACGTGCATGTGGACTTGGTTGGTCCCCTCCCGTCCTCCCGTGGGTGCACTTATCTCCTCACTATCGTGCATGTGGACTTAGTTGGTCCCCTCCCGTCCTCCCGTGGGTGCACTTATCTCCTCACTATGGTGGACAGGACTACGAGGTGGCCGGAGGTTGTTCCCCTTTCCTCCACGTCAGCGGATGAGGTTGCCCGGGCTTTCATAGCTACCTGGGTCTCTCGTTTTGGCACGCCGTCCGACCTGACCTCGGACAGGGGGGCCCAGTTTACTTCGGCGCTGTGGAATGCTATGGCTGCGGGACTTGGGGTGCAGGTCCATCGCACTACAGCTTACAATCCGCAGGCAAACGGCCTTTGTGAGCGTTTCCATCGATCACTGAAGGCAGCCCTGCGGGCCAGTCTCACGGACAGTGGCTGGGTTGACCGTTTGCCGTGGGTCATGTTGGGCCTGCGCTCTGCCCCGAAGGAGGACCTCCGGGCTTCTGCAGCGGAGCTGGTCTATGGTCAGCCACTGAGGGTTCCAGGGGACTTTCTGTCTGTTACGGGGCCTTCGGCGCCTCATCACGGCGTTTCTCGAGCTGCTGCCGAGGCTGTGGTTCCTCTTCCCGTCCATCACTGTTTGCCCCGCTCCCGCGTGCCCAAGGACCTCCTAGCGGCTAAGTTTGTGTTCCTCCGGCATGGCGGTCATCGTTCCCCACTCCAGCCTCCTTACGACGGCCCCTTTCGCGTTCTGGAGGCTGGGCTTAAGAACTTTGTTTTGGACTTGGGTGGGCGGCGGGAGCGGGTGGCTGTTGATCGGCTCAAGCCTGCCCATCTGGACCCGGGGGGCTCGGTGGTACCTGCACTTCCTCCTCGCCGGGGCCGGCCTCCTGCCCCTCTTCCTGCTCCTGCTCTTGCTCCCTCTTCAGACATGCTGCCATGTTTACCCGCTGTTCCAGGTCGGGTTGGTCGTCGACGGGGCCGACCTCCACGGCCGGTTCCGTCAATACCGTTAGAACCTGCACGGGTTAGCCGTTATGGCCGCCCTCTTAATCCTCCGAGGGGGTTCTGACTTTGTGGTTGATGTGTTTGTTGGTTTGCTTGTTTGTTTGTTTTTTTGGGCCTGTGGCTGCTGTGGAGCCAAATCTGGTGTTTCGGGGGGGGGCCTGTGTGGCGGTCCACTAGGGGTGCTCGTCACCAGATTAGAGATTGGTTGATGGGGGGGTGTGAACCATATATATAGGGGATTAGTTCCTTCCGTTGTGGTGTTGTTTTGCTTCCCTGTAGTGTGTGAAGTCCGACAATAAACTTACAGACACGCTCCTTCGCCTCCTTGTCTCGGCTTCCACAATATATATATATATATATATATATATATATATATATATATATATATATATAGTAGATAACAACAGCCGTGTGTGGTTCATCGTGTAGAACGATAAATCTGTTTTTGTTTTAGTGCAACACAGTACTGAGATATTGCAAAGTTCTGTTTAATAATGAATTGTCATTTAACAACAATAAACCTGAAATTTAAATATTTTAACAACATTGTGCCTCAGTTCACCATTCATTTCACAACTTACAGATCACAGTATTTTCTTTTTCTTTTCCACCTTTTAGACCTTCTTCATAATAACTTAAATTCTAGATATAAGCTTTAATCGAGACACATTTCTCCATCTGCATGGTAATCCTGACCACTTCAGCTGATTCAAGTACATACAGATGAAATATCACACGTATTGCAGTTAATGTTGATGCTTTAGTCTGAAATGGAGCGTTTGCACCGTGGTGAAAGTGTGTGAGAGCGTCGGTGAATGTGTGTGTGAGCGTCTGGCTTTGCTGTATTGTTTCTCCTCACTAGGACACGATCTCCTTTCTCCAGAGTGGACTCAACGACTCTCCTGTCAAATCGTTGCTTGTTGCGCTCAGCTGTCTTTGAGGCGTTTTCTGTGGCAGCTCGATAGCTTTCCTCTCGGCGGCCCTTTAAATCATGCACATACTGGGAGTGTAACTTGGTTTCACAGCTGGAGGGTAGACCGAATGCCAAATCAACTGGAAGCCGTGGTTGTCTGCTGAACATTAGTTCATATGGGCTGAATTCGGTCACGTCATTCTGTGTGCAATTATACGCGCGAACCAGAGGCTTGACAAATTCTTTCCAGTGAGACTTGTCCTTGTTTTCGAGAGTGCCCAACATCTGGAGGAGGGTCCTATTGAATCGCTCCACTGGATTCCCTCTGGTGTGGTAAGGGGTAGTCCTGACCTTCTGGATGCCAGCAATGGAACACAGCTCTGGTATGAGATTCGAAGTCTGGACCCTGGCCACTCAGAAGCTTTTCTGGAAACCCATAATGCACAAGGAAGTTTTCCCACAAGCATTTAGCCACCGTCGAGGCTTTTTGGTTCCGTGTTGGTATCGCTACTGTGTATTTAGTGAAATGGTCCGTCAAAACCAATATATCCTTTGTGTTGCTCCGGTCAGGCTCCACCGACAGGAAGTCCATGCAGACCAGCTCCAAGGGCCTGCTGGCCTTGATGTTACACAGAGGAGCTGCCCTTTCGGCTGGAGTCTTCCGGCGCACGCAGCGTTCACACATCTTGATCTTCTGCTCTACACAGGCAGACATTCTAGGCCAATAAAAGTGTGACCTCACGAGGTCGAGGGTCCGCTCTATGCCTAGATGACCTAGGTCATCATGTAGGCCTTTCAGTGCTGCGGCTCTGAGTTCGGTTGGTAGAACCAGCTGGTGTGTGACTCGTCCATGTTCTTGCCATGCTCGGTACAACACTCCACCTTTCAGCTCCAGACGCTTCCATTCTCGGAGCCACAAAACAAGATCTGGAAGTTCGTGTCTCAAGGTAGGTGAAGGCATGTCTCCAGACTCCTTGGCTTCAGTGATCACTCTGAGATCAGGATTGGCTCGCTGCTTTGCTCCTATCTCCTCTTCAGTCCAATGGCCAATGACGGGGAGTCCATGATTCTCTTCTTCCTGGAAACCACTGGGCAGAGCATCGGAATGGATGGCGAGGGATTCAACAAGTTTGACTGATGGACATGTGGAGTTTTTCTGAGACCACTCAACATCATGCTTCTAAAATATGGCTTTCACTGCATCTGGAAGGACAACGTTTGGAGTGTCCTGCTCCTTCAGGTAACATAGGGTGAACTGCTTAACCTCTCACACTCTTTCCTCGACACAGCATCATCCAGTAACTCTCCATGTGGTCAGCGAGAAAGTCCGTCTGCATCCTGATTCTGGGTTCCTGCTCTGTACTGGAGCTTGAAGTTGTATGTCGATAGTGCTGACAACCACCTGTAGCTTGTGGCATCCAACTTCGTGGAAGATAGGATGTAAGTTAAGGGGTTACTGTCAGTAACAACAGTGAAGTCGGTACCATACAAGTAATCACTGAACTGAGCTGTGACAGCCCACTTTAGCGCGAGGAACTCCAATTTATGAGCAGGGTATTTCGCTTCACTCTTCGTCAGTCCTCTGCTCGCGAAAGCTACAGCCCTCATCTGTCCATCTTGTTCTTGGTACAAGGCCGCACCAAGCCCTGTCGTGCTTGCGTCAGTGTGAAGGAGGTATGGAAGGCTGGGGTTCGCAAATCCCAAGACAGGTGCGGTGGTTAGCTTGTCAATGATCTCTTCGAACGCTCTCTGACATTCTGGAGTCCACCTCTTCCCAAAGGACTCTTTTGGATGGAAGTACAGGTGAGTTTTCCCTTTTTCTTGACTCTGTTTCCTGAGAGGTGGATATCCAGCTGTGAGGTCATTTAGGGGTTTGATGATCTTTGAGTAGTCCCTCACAAACCGTCGGTAATACCCCGAGAAACCCAGGAAGGAAAGCAGCTGTTTGAGGTTCTCTGGTACTGGCCAGGTCTTTAAGGCCTCAATCTTCTGTGGGTCTGTCTTGACTCCATGCTCGGACACAATATGGCCAAGATACTTAACTGAGGTTTGGAAAAACTTACATTTTTCAGATGACAACTTCAACCCGTACTCTTTAAGTCGGTTGAGGACCTGCAGTAATCTTGACTCATGTTGCTCCAGGGTATCAGAGAAGACTATGACATCGTCGATGAAAACCAGCGCCTCCTTGCGGTTGAGATCGCCCACACATCTCTCCATCAATTGCTGAAAAGTACTTGGCGCATTGGTAACCCCCTGGGGCATTCTATTAAATTCCCAGAAGCCCAATGGGCACACGAATGCAGTCTTCTGTTTATCGGCCTCTCCCATTTCGACTTGGTAATAGCCCGATTTTAAATCAAGGACTGAGAACCATTTTGAGCCAGTCAAAAGACAGAACACTTCCTCCAGGTTTGGTAGAGCGTATGCGTCTCTTATGGTCTGGGAGTTGAGTTTCCGGAAGTCGATGCACAACCTCACAGAACAATCTTTCTTTCGCACGACAACGATGGGAGATGCAAAGGGGGACTCAGACTCACGTATGATGCCAGAATCTAGCAGCTCTTGAAGATGTTTCTTGACTGCATCGACATCATGTGGATGGAAAGGTCTGGGTCGGTGTTTGAAGGGGGTGTTGTCACTCAAGTTGATGTGATGCTTCACCTTGCTGGTATGACCAAAGTCCATGTCGTGCTGAGAGAAGACTTCAGGCATGCTATTGAGCAGCCTAGTGATTCGCTCTTTCCACTCTGGTGGCAAGGGGGAATCTCCAAAATCGAACTCCATCCTCTTGGTTTCAGGAGTGGTTGAATCGGCGGATGGCTCCTTCCCGATCACCTGTTGAACAGCATGAATCTCAGCCAACACGATCCTTGGAGGGATGGCGATGTCGTGTTGGGTCTCATTCCTCAGTAGAATTGACATTGAGCATGGGCGCTTGGCAGGTAAGGTGCACAGGGAGCTAGCCACCAGCAGTCCGCCAGCAAGAGATGACACAGACGCGGGCTCCACAACAACCCACTTATCCTTGTGAGCACCACTCATGTGAACCTGCCCTTCCACAGCGACAGTGCTGCCCGCTGGTACCACATGGGTGTTGTTTCATGCTTTGATCAGCCCCAGAGCTCCAGAACTTGCCTGCTTTTTCCGTACTTCAAGGATTTTCAAAACCACTTTGTAGCCAGAAATGGATGACTGAGGGCGACGATCGTGTTCTTCAACATAGCTGGAGTAGAGGACGTCTAATGAGTTGGTGCCAATGAGGATTTGAGGCACACCGCTCACATCAGGGACAACCAACACCGATGTAGGGACTTCAGTTTCTTTGCCCAAAAACTCCTCTGGAAACACCAGGTTGAGTTCAATGTACCCAAGGTAAGGCACAGCCTCCCCATTGGCTCCCTCTACTTGCAGCTCCACATCCAGAAGATCATCCAAAGATTTAAAAGGATGATGGGACAGGTGGGTCTGGAAAAACGACAGTGGGATGGTAGTCACCTGAGACCCCGTATCTAGCAGACAATTGGTTTTATGGCCTTCAATAATGACTTGAGCAGTGCATTTTGTTCCAACCAGTTTAGGCGGTAGTATGGTGGAGAAGGTGTTAGTATTACCACCCTTGCTAGCCACTCGCCTTGTTTTTCTAGGGCGTTTAGTTGACCTTTCAGTCCCTGTTTGCCCTGCAACAGGGGCTTCTAGTAGTTTAACTGCTGCATGCCACTGCTGAAATTTTGCTGATCCCATTGTCTTTGTCTCTCTTTCAGCAGGTGTCTCTTTTCCTCAACCAGAAGAGGATTTGGTTCACTCTCACAGTTGACCGCCAGGTGGGCGTCCTCACCGCAGCGGAAGCAGTACCATGGACGGGGCCTACCGTTTGCTGTCGACCCTGAACTGGACTGTGTGTTCACTCTCTTGTTGGGTGACTGATGTTGAGCTGTGATGGAGGAGTCTCTTGGGAATGCAGGCAACAGTATCTGCTGGCTCTGGACTTGAGCTGGAGTCACCTGTGCTTGAAGAAGAGAAAGCTGATGTTTCAATGCTTTAATCTCTGTTGCTTCTTGATGCTCATTTTTAGTTCCATGAGGTGCTTTCTTCATGTCAGCTACTTGTGCTTGAATGTCAGCAATCTGCCTTTTCAATATGTTGATTTCAGTTGTTTCAGGACAGCTGACTTTGGTTTTTCGTGGAGTCGTAGTCTGCATGGCAGCGACCTGCGCTTGTATCTCGTTAAGCTGTTTCTTTAAGGCTTCAGCATCAGTCGCATCTCTCTCAGGTGTGGCACAACTGCATACTGCTAACTGCTGTGCCGCAGCTCTGAACTTTGGGACAGCAGGACCTGGTTTGTGCAGCCCAAGGTGTTTCTTCATGTGATCGCGTTTACCTGCCTGTTTGTCTTCTTCTGTCCTGACGAGGAGCACTAGTTCAGCGAGGGAAGGCGGTGCATTTGTTTTCCGCTCCAGCTGGAGATCAGCGATCAATCCATCATTCCAGCACCCTCGACAGAACTGCTTCAGGAGGTAGCGGTTTCGTTCACACTCTGCGATGCCACCACGTATGACTGCGGCACTCAGAGCAACTTGCAAGCGGTTCAAGTAGTCAGATGGCTTCTCCTCATTGTTCTGCAGTGTCCCCATGAACTTTGCTAACAGCTCATCTCCATCCTCCACAGAGCCATAGACTGAATCGAGCAGCTGAAGGTACGTCGATGGCGAGGCTTGAGGGCTGACATGCTTGATGACGTCAGTAGCTGGAGGCAATAGACTGTCTAAGATCTTGCGGGTTCTGTGCAGGTCAGACATAGAAGGATCTGTTAAGAACAAGTCAACATTCGCCCTCTAGTTCATTTGAGGTGTTCATTTGAGAGTCTTCGGCTGAAGCAGTGTCAGCAGGGACATTCACACCTTTTCCTGCACTTATCTTCATCAGTTCTGCTTGGAGTACACTTTTGAATGACTTTCCACACTTGTTTGCAATGGCTTGCAGTTCCTCAAGATACCCCTTGGTGGCGCTGCTGCTAGCAGTGCCAGTGTAAACACTATCTAAGGCGCGCACTTTAAAGGTAACATTTGCATTTGCTGAGCTGGGATAATCTTTTGGTAGTAGAGGTCTAAATGTTTGCATTGCAGAGCTATTTGCAAATTCCACAATGGAACAGAGATGATACTCTGATTCTGGATCATAACTAGCACTCTGTTAATGGAGCCGTAACGTTTTACGTGACTCTCAAGCTCCTCATCGATTTCAGTTTGAGTTAACCCGGAAACAATAACTGAGTTACAAACATTTATCTTTTCATTTTTCACTATATCCACTTTACTCTTTATTCGTGTCACTCAATAACACTCCACTTTCTCCTGGCCTGGCTCGCCAAGTTTCTGTAACCTGCCTCAGCTCTAACTGTTAATGGTGAAAACTGGGAGATACCGATATTTTTCCATCAGTGCATCAGTTACCTTATGGACCAGTATCAGAAGTCTAGGTCGCTACAGGAGAAAGGGAGACTGATAATTTGCAATGAGTGACCGAGTAAAGAACTTCACACACATCAAAGGTAAGTATTTAAATGAATTGTATTGAACAAAGAAATAGTTGTAGAAAATAAATTAAACAAAACAATTTTTTCAGCTTTTCAGCTCTTCAACAATGAAATATCAATCTCGATCCGCAAATAAATCAGTCTCTATCGAAATCAGTCTGTTTCTTTCCTTGGGTTGGCCCGCCACAACCACTGAGGTCCCGTGTTACCTTACAGACACAGGATGAGTCCCCAGTAGAAGAAGAGTTCTTGAAGATCAGCACAGGAGTCTATAACAAGGAAGGGAATGAAAAGAAAAGAAAAGAAAAGACGAGGAAAAGAAAAGACCCGGCCAGAGGCTCACTGTTCACACACACTCCAGGCACAGGGCACAATACAGGGCTCTCATCAGTCCAGGATCCCACTTTTAAGAAACAGTGACATGAGGGTTCAGTAATGTGTAACCTTTACAGCTTAGCCTGGGATGTGGCTAATGACTGGAGCTAGCGCCACATGCTAGCGCCGAATGCTAACGCAAGATGCTAATCAATAGAGGGTTTTCACCGACGTCACAACTTGGGCGGTACCCTCGCTGCACCGCCATATTGGAGATACTCAGTGTAAACAATCATACTGACAGTAGTTGCGATTGTGTTATGGAACAATTTGAGTGCGTTCAGCCATGTCGAAAGCTCGTCAAAACGGACTGAAGAAGCACACGAATATCGGGAAGGCCTTGGGTTACAAGAGAAAGCCCGATATTTCGAGAAGCTACGGTTTATTGGTGGTAAAGATCCGTCGGAGTTGGGTCCCACCTCCTGGACCCTCACTGGGGACCAGCACTTTCGTAGGGGTCGGGGTTCTAAATAATTGATTAAAACGCAAATATTACCAAGCTGATGGCTACAAATAGTGTGATAGCTGAAATGTTTTTTTTTTTACATAAAATACGCTAAAAATCTAGCACAAACTGTTTTTTTTTTCAGGAGTAATACATTTCTTAAGGCTAGGGACGGAAAAAAATCAAGTTTCTGTAGAAGCTAAACATTTATGAATGATCAAAGTAACATATGAAGTCATTAATGAGCTTAAACTGTTGCACTCTGTTTCACTTACCTGACAAGAAATGTGCCGAACAAATTCGGATGTTGTTCAGATTTTTCCCTCGTAGATCTTGGTTAAGCTTTGCTAACCACAAGCGCCTCCGTTCCTCTGATAGTTTTTGGCATTCCTCACCCTGGTTTTTTATAACTTTTGGAAGTCTATTCATTCATTTTCTACCGCTTATCGGGGTCGCGGGTGGCTGGAGCCGATTCCAGCTGCTGTGGGCGAAGGCGGGGTATGCCCTGGACAGGTCGCCAGTCTGTCGCAGGGCGACGTCTATATAATTCCAAATGTTTTTCTCGGTCTGACCTATTGGTACAACCAATGACACGGCAATAATTTACCATTTTTCTTGATAACGATCTGGATCTTCCTTAGGACTCGTGCTTTGTTGTGATACGGAGTACCTCCAAGATGGCGACTTTCGGGTCGATGACGCGCCTGATGACGCTACGAGAAAACCCTCTATTAACTCACGTTTTCCTCCGTTTCTGTTGTAAAACACATGGTCTGCTGGTCTACCATGAAAGGGAAGAGCTCCACTCTTTGCTCCAACAGTAGAAGTGACTTAGGCTTGGAATATCTGGCTCTTTCATACAAAAAAAAACCGGCGTAGTCTGCAGCAGAAGCCAGCAAGCGCTGCTTTCCCCACGATGCGGCAGAGAGACAGAAAAAAACCGGAAGCTCTCAGGCACGTACGCCCTGGTGTCGTCTGATTGGTTGCACTATTACATCAACTCCTCATGTCAACCGAATCTTTTACAATTAAAAAAAAACAAACACTTTTGCCACACTTGAAATGAAATAGAATACTCTTTTTTAAACAAATAAATTAACTTCTGTGTGTTGATCTTTTTAATCTTCTAACATATTTATGATTTTTTACCATAAATCCTATTTATTCACTATTTATTCAGGACTGTAACTTATTTGTCACATGAAGAAAAATATGAATTTATGAATTTATTGATCTAATAAATCAACTGGTGAGCTGGGCTGTTCATGAGGCCTGGTAACCTGGGTTACAAAATTCTTAAGAGTAGTGCACACAAGACAACACTGAGACCCGGGTGGAGATATCAGTGATGCTTCCATGAAAGATCGCAAACTAGAATTAGCCTCAAAGCCATGCATCCAGTGTGAGTTTGTAAAAACACCCATAATGCAACAGCTGGAGGAGAATGTTTTCCTTTTTTTTTTTTTTTTTTTGACATTTCACTGACATTTGCACAGGATTGTTTCATTAAAATCCCTTTTTGTTGATAGATGGTAGAAATTTTCTGTAGTAATTATTTGGTTATGTGAAATATAGACATTTTCTTCACGTATACTTTGCACCACAAAAAAATTTAAATAACATTTTAATATGATAGCGGTAGAAAGTTAAAACAGGTCTTGGGAAAGTTGTGCTTGCGGAGGCTGTCCCTGTTTGGAGGAGAGCCGGGGAAATGGCCTGTGATGTTGTGCGATGCACAGGTGTGTGGGTCCTGAAAGCATGGGGTCTCCGGCGCGGCGGTGAAATGCGGCCTCGCTTAGCGCGGCGAAGGGTGGGACATGAGAGAGGGTGATGACGGGAGACGTTAGGAGGCTCAGCGGCACGTTTCAACACCCAGCCGGGGCTGAGAGCCAAACACAGAGGGGCGGTTGTACCTGCTCATTTAAAAAAGATGTAAATTCATGTGTAGGCGTGAGTCCGACGGCCATTCTGCACCTTAAAACGCTCTCCGAAAAACAAGGATGTGATCTGACTCTGCTTTCACTGTGATGACAGATCAAATTAAATGTCCATAAACAACATTTGTTTCTTGGAACTTGGTGCTTTTGCATTTGAGATTATATCTACCATTAAAAATACACATGCCAAAAAACACTGAAGTATCTGAAGCAAGTCTTGGAAACGGCCTGTTGGGGCATCAAGGGGTCACATTCAGTGTAGTTTAGTGTTAAATACTCTAGAACGTTGATTAAGATTAAAATATTAGGAAAAATTAAATTCTACCTTACATGGAGGCTGATATTCTGCTGGGGTTTCCAACGGGATGATGTCACTGGTTGCCATGGCACCGAGCAACTTGCCTCTTCTTCTGCTGTGATGACATCACAGCATCAAAGTGAACTCAGGGTATATCAGGCCTGAGTTCTACTGCATGTCACTCAGTCCGTGTCTTGACACAGAACAGAGGAGAGCGAAGAACCAGGTGTTCCCACAGCGAGACAGCGAGCGTTTATCACAGCGAGAGTTTAACACACAGCGAGAGTTTATCACAGCGAGAGTTTAGCACAGCGAGCTTATAGCACAGAGAGCCTTTAGCACAGCGAGCGTTTAGCACAGCGAGCGTTTAGCACAGCGAGCGTTTATCACAGCCAGAGTTTATCACAGCTCATAGCACAGCAAGCATCATGAGCAGAAAGGAGAAAGCGACCGGCCACAGGTCGTCAACAGTTAAGGTAATTTCTTTACTGCAACAGTTTTAAAAAACATTCCAAGAAAAATATTTAGTAGTAGACCACACAAACTCATAGAAAACCATAAAGTAATAAGCTTATGCTTTGTCCTATTCCTTTTCAAACATGCAGACTTTCCAGTTCCATTTTATTCATTGTTTTGTTTTTGTTTTCCATGTTCAAAACCAAACAGGAGCTGCATCAGGCCTTATGTTACTACCGTACCTTCAGTAACGAGCAGGCTGAGCAGTACGCTGAGCTCCACCATTGCTTCAAGAGCCTTGAGGAGGAAAAACGAAAGCTGCAGGACGAAAAGGAGGCGCTGAACCGCCAGATCAACACCTTTAAGTCCAGAGAAGAGCAGATGGAGGCCAAGCTCGAGGAGAAGGACCAGCTCCTCAGGGCAATGCAGGAGGAGGTTCCGATCTTGCAAACAGCATTGGAAATATACAAGAACGACGCTGAAACGGCCCACAGCATGCTGCACCAGCTCAAAGAGCAGTTCTCCCACCTGACCGATGTGCTCCACTCCAAATACAAGCAGGGTATGAACCTCCACACAGAGGTAAGTAAAAAGTACACGGAGGTCACAGACATGAAAGTGTGTGTGGAGAAATCCGAGGCTGACCTGGAGAAAGTGTTAGCCACAAAGCATGAGGAGCTGAACACACAGAGGGTCGCACTCCAACAGCGATATGAGAGGAGCACAGAGCACCTCAAGCAGGAAATAGCCTCCTTGAAGATGACTCTGAAGGAGTCCACCAGGCAGTGGGAGGACCGCCAGGCTGCAGAACAGCAGAGGGCTGCTGCAGAAATCTCTGCTCTGCAGGAGAAGCACCAGGACGAGCTGAAGCTCCTCACAGCAGAGAGAGATGCTGCAGCCACAAGCTTCATGGCCCAGAAGGCAGCGCTGGTCACCAAAAATGAGGAGCTGATTGCACAGACAGGTTCTCTTCAAGAGAGATATGAGAGGACCATAGAGCACCTCAAGCTGGAAATCGCCTCCCTGGGGACGTCCATGAAAGACTCCAGCAGGATGTGGGTGGACCGCGAGGTCGCAAAAGAGAAGCGGGTGGCTGAGGAAATCTATGCTCTGCAGCAGACGCACCAGGAGGAGCTGAGACTCCTCAAAGCAGGTAGGGATGCTGCAGCCACCAGCTTCACGGCCCAGAAGGCAGCGTTGGTCACTAAAAATGAGGAGCTGATCGCACTGAGAGACGCCCTCCAACGGACATATGAGACGACCACAGAGAACCTCCAGCAGGAAATCGCCTCTCTGAAGATGACCCTGAAGGAGTCCACCAGGGAGCTGGAGGACCTCCGGGCCGCAGAGGAGAAGCGGGCAGCTGAGGACAGAAAGATGAAGGCGACCGGCCATAGTTCCCCAGGAGTTAAGGTAATTTCTTTACTGCAACAGTTTTAAAAACATTCAGAGAAAAATATTTAGTAGTAGACCACACAAACTCATAGAAAACCAGAAAGTAATAAGCTTATGCTTTTCAAACATGTAAACTTTCCAGTTCCATTTTATTCATTGTTTTGTTCTTGTTTTTCATGTTCAAAATCAAACAGGAGCTGCGTGAGGCTTTACGTTACTACCGCACCTTAAGTAATGAGAAGGTCGAGCAGTACATTGACCTCCAGCACCGCTTCAAGAGCCTTGAGGAGGAGAAACACAAGCTGCAGGATGAAAAGGAGGCACTGAACCGGCAGATTGACAAATCCAAGGCTGACCTGGAGGAAGTGTTAGCCACAAAACACAAGGAGAGAAACGCACAGACAGATGCTCTCCAGCAGAGACATGACAAGGCCACGCAGCACCTCAAGCAGGAAATAGCCTCTCTGCAGACGCGCCTGAAAGAGTCCACCAGGGAGTGGGAGGACCATCAGGCCGCACAGCAGAAGAAGGCGGCTGAGGAAATGTCTGCTCTGGAGCAGAAACACCAGGACGAGCTGAGGCTCCTCAAAGCAGGTAGGGATGCTGCAGCCACCAGCCTCAAGGCCCAGAAGGCAGCGATGGCCACAAAGCATGAGGAGATGAATGAACAGAGCGATGCTCTACGACGGACATATGAGAGGACCACAGAGAACCTCACACAGGAAATAGCCTCTCTGCGGACACTCCTGAAAGAGTCCACCAGGGAGTGGGAGGACCGTCAGGCCGCTCAAGAGAAGAGGGCTGCTGAGGAAATCTCTGCTCTGAGGCAGAAACACCAGGACGAGCTGAGGCTCCTCACAGCAGATAGAGATGCTGCAGCCACCAGCCTCAAGGCTCAGAAGGCAGCGATGGCCACAAAAAATGAGGAGATGAACGCACAGAAAGATGCTCTCCAACGGACATATGAGAGGACCACAGAGAACCTCAAGCAAGAAATCGATTCCTTGAGGAACTCTTTGAAGGAGTCCACCAGGGAGTGGGAGGACCGCCAGGCCACTCAGGAGAAGCGGGCGGCTGAGGAAATGTCTGCTTTGCGGCAGAAACACAAAGAGGAGCTGAGGCTTCTCAAAGCCGAGAGGGATGCTGCAGCCACCAGCCTCAAGGCCCAGAAGGCAGCGTTCACGCAGACCAACCTGGACAGCCGGACAAACCAGACCAAGACGAAGACCAAGATGCAGCTCAGTCAAGAGGAGTGGGAGAAAAAGAACAAGGCTCTTGAAGAACAGCTGCAGAGAGAAATGAAGGCGAGAGAAGAGACTGTTCAGCAGAAAGAACAGCTGCTGAAACGGTCTAAAGAAGCAGAGGAGGTCTGGATCGAGAAGGAGAAGACCTGGAAGCAGAACATCGACAAAATACGGCGGGAAATTCAGGTTCTCAGTGACGAGAACAACAAGCTGCAGAAAGTCGCCGTCATGGGCAACCGGGAGAAGGCCAAGATGAAGAAGGAAGAAGAGAAAGCAGAAAAACAGTTAGCAAAGAAGCGCAAGAAATAGAGAAAGCGCAAAAACAGGCAGGAAAGAAACACAAGAAATGGAGAAAGAGCAAAAAACAGACAGCAAAGAAACACCAGAAATAGAGAGAGAAGAAAAAGTGCAGAACTTCAGACAATGGAGAGTCTCCAAACATCCAGTCGTCTCACTGGAGGCGACAAACTCTTCCTTTGTCTTCATGTAGTTCAAATGTTGCACAGAAAAAGCAAAAAAAAATAAAATAAAAAAAAATAAATAAATAAAAAAAATAAAACATATGAGAACAATATTTTTGTGATCTATCTAATTCAACAATTAAGTTTTTTCTTTCTTTTTTCCATTGTTTTTATATATACACCAGTTTTGATCAGAACTATAACTTAAATCCTGGATGCGTCACTGTAATACACATTAAAACAACATTATTTGATAAGCACATTTTTAATTAAATGGGCAGCATTCCATTACAATACTCATACAAACATTTAACCTACTTTAAAAAAACTACTGTACACACACACACACACACACACACACACACACACACAGATATATCTATCTAGATATATATATATATATATATATATACACACACACACACACACAGATATATCTATATACATATATATATATATATATATATATACATATATAGTAGATAACAACAGCCGTGTGTGGTTCATCGTGTAGAACGATAAATCTGTTTCTGTTTTAGTGCAACACAGTACTGAGATATTGCAAAGTTCTGTTTAATAATGAATTGTCATTTAACAACAATAAACCTGAAATTTAAATATTTTAACAACATTGTGCCTCAGTTCACCATTCATTTCACAACTTACAGATCACAGTATTTTCTTTTTCTTTTCCACCTTTTAGACCTGTGTGCTCACGAGGTCGAGGGTCCGCTCGATGCCTAGATGACCTAGGTCATCATGTAGGCCTTTCAGTGCTGCGGCTCTGAGTTCGGTTGGTAGAACCAGCTGGTGTGTGACTCGTCCATGTTCTTGCCGTGCTCGGTACAACACTCCACCTTTCAGCTCCAGACGCTTCCATTCTCGGAGCCACAAAAAAAGATCTGGAAGTTCGTGTCTCAAGGTAGGTGAAGGCATGTCTCCAGACTCCTTGGCTTCAATGATCACTCTGAGATCAGGATTGGCTCGCTGCTTTGCTCCTATCTCCTCTTCAGTCCAATGGCCAATGACGGGGAGTCCATGATTCTCTTCTTCCTGGAAACCACTGGGCAGAGCATCGGAATGGATGGCGAGGGATTCAACAAGTTTGACTGATGGACATGTGGAGTTTTTCTGAGACCATTCAACATCATGCTTCTCACATATGGCTTTCACTGCATCTGGAAGGACAACGTTTGGAGTGTCCTGCTCCTTCAGGTAACATAGGGTGAACTGCTTAACCTCTCACACTCTTTCCTCGACACAGCATCATCCAGTAACTCTCCATGTGGTCAGCGAGAAAGTCCGTCTGCATCCTGATTCTGGGTTCCTGCTCTGTACTGGAGCTTGAAGTTGTATGTCGATAGTGCTGACAACCACCTGTAGCTTGTGGCATCCAACTTCGTGGAAGTTAGGATGTAAGTTAAGGGGTTACTGTCAGTAACAACAGTGAAGTCGGTACCATACAAGTAATCACTGAACTGAGCTGTGACAGCCCACTTTAGCGCGAGGAACTCCAATTTATGAGCAGGGTATTTCGCTTCACTCTTCGTCAGTCCTTTGCTCGCGAAAGCTACAGCCCTCATCTGTCCATCTTGTTCTTGGTACAAGGCCGCACCAAGCCCTGTCGTGCTTGCGTCAGTGTGAAGGAGGTATGGAAGGCTGGGGTTCGCAAATCCCAAGACAGGTGCGGTGGTTAGCTTGTCAATGATCTCTTCGAACGCTCTCTGACATTCTGGAGTCCACCTCTTCCCAAAGGACTCTTTTGGATGGAAGTACAGGTGAGTTTTCCCTTTTTCTTGACTCTGTTTCCTGAGAGGTGGATATCCAGCTGTGAGGTCATTTAGGGGTTTGATGATCTTTGAGTAGTCCCTCACAAACCGTCGGTAATACCCCGAGAAACCCAGGAAGGAAAGCAGCTGTTTGAGGTTCTCTGGTACTGGCCAGGTCTTTAAGGCCTCAATCTTCTGTGGGTCTGTCTTGACTCCATGCTCGGACACAATATGGCCAAGATACTTAACTGAGGTTTGGAAAAACTTACATTTTTCAGATGACAACTTCAACCCGTACTCTTTAAGTCGGTTGAGGACCTGCAGTAATCTTGACTCATGTTGCTCCAGGGTATCAGAGAAGACTATGACATCGTCGATGAAAACCAGCGCCTCCTTGCGGTTGAGATCGCCCACACATCTCTCCATCAATTGCTGAAAAGTACTTGGCGCATTGGTAACCCCCTGGGGCATTCTATTAAATTCCCAGAAGCCCAATGGGCACACGAATGCAGTCTTCTGTTTATCGGCCTCTCCCATTTCGACTTGGTAATAGCCCGATTTTAAATCAAGGACTGAGAACCATTTTGAGCCAGTCAAAAGACAGAACACTTCCTCCAGGTTTGGTAGAGCGTATGCGTCTCTTATGGTCTGGGAGTTGAGTTTCCGGAAGTCGATGCACAACCTCACAGAACAATCTTACTTTCGCACGACAACGATGGGAGATGCAAAGGGGGACTCAGACTCACGTATGACGCCAGAATCTAGCAGCTCTTGAAGATGTTTCTTGACTGCATCGACATCATGTGGATGGATAGGTCTGGGTCGGTGTTTGAAGGGGGTGTTGTCACTCAAGTTGATGTGATGCTTCACCTTGCTGGTATGACCAAAGTCCATGTCGTGCTGAGAGAAGACTTCAGGCATGCTATTGAGCAGCCTAGTGATTCGCTCTTTCCACTCTGGTGGCAAGGGGGAATCTAAAAAAACCAAAATCCATCCTCTTGGTTTCAGGAGTGGTTGAATCGGCGGATGGCTCCTTCCCGATCACCTGTTGAACAGCATGAATCTCAGCAACACGATCCTTGGAGGGATGGCGATGTCGTGTTGGGTCTCATTCCTCAGTAGAATTGACATTGAGCACGGGCGCTTGGCAGGTAAGGTGCACAGAGAGCTAGCAACTAGCAGTCCGCCAGCAAGAGATGACACAGACGCGGGCTCCACAACAACCCACTTATCCTTGTGAGCACCACTCATGTGAACCTGCCCTTCCACAGCGACGGTGCTGCCCGCTGGTACCACATGGGTGTTGTTTCGTGCTTTGATCAGCCCCAGAGCTCCAGAACTTGCCTGCTTTTTCCGTACTTCAAGGATTTTCAAAACCACTTTGTAGCCAGAAATGGATGACTGAGGGCGACGATCGTGTTCTTCAACATAGCTGGAGTAGAGGACGTCTAATGAGTTGGTGCCAATGAGGATTTGAGGCACACCGCTCACATCAGGGACAACCAACACCGATGTAGGGACTTCAGTTTCTTTGCCCAAAAACTCCTCTGGAAACACCAGGTTGAGTTCAACGTACCCAAGGTAAGGCACAGCCTCCCCATTGGCTCCCTCTACTTGCAGCTCCACATCCAGAAGATCATCCAAAGATTTAAAAGGATGATGGGACAGGTGGGTCTGGAAAAATGACAGTGGGATGGTAGTCACCTGAGACCCCGTATCTAGCAGACAATTGGTTTTATGGCCTTCAATAATGACTTGAGCAGTGCATTTTGTTCCAACCAGTTTAGGCGGTAGTATGGTGGAGAAGGTGTTAGTATTACCACCCTTGCTAGCCACTCGCCTTGTTTTTCTAGGGCGTTTAGTTGACCTTTCAGTCCCTGTTTGCCCTGCAACAGGGGCTTCTAGTAGTTTAACTGCTGCATGCCACTGCTGAAATTTTGCTGATCCCATTGTCTTTGTCTCTCTTTCAGCAGGTGTCTCTTTTCCTCAACCAGAAGAGGATTTGGTTCACTTTCACAGTTGACCGCCAGGTGGGCGTCCTCACCGCAGCGGAAGCAGTACCATGGACGGGGCCTACCGTTTGCTGTCGACCCTGAACTGGACTGTGTGTTCACTCTCTTGTTGGGTGACTGATGTTGAGCTGTGATGGAGGAGTCTCTTGGGAATGCAGGCAACAGTATCTGCTGGCTCTGGACTTGAGCTGGAGTCACCTGTGCTTGAAGAAGAGAAAGCTGATGTTTCAATGCTTTAATCTCTGTTGCTTCTTGATGCTCATTTTTAGTTCCATGAGGTGCTTTCTTCATGTCAGCTACTTGTGCTTGAATGTCAGCAATCTGCCTTTTCAATATGTTGATTTCAGTTGTTTCAGGACAGCTGACTTTGGTTTTTCGTGGAGTCGTAGTCTGCATGGCAGCGACCTGCGCTTGTATCTCGTTAAGCTGTTTCTTTAAGGCTTCAGCATCAGTCGCATCTCTCTCAGGTGTGGCACAACTGCATACTGCTAACTGCTGTGCCGCAGCTCTGAACTTTGGGACAGCAGGACCTGGTTTGTGCAGCCCAAGGTGTTTCTTCATGTGATCGCGTTTACCTGCCTGTTTGTCTTCTTCTGTCCTGACGAGGAGCACTAGTTCAGCGAGGGAAGGCGGTGCATTTGTTTTCCGCTCCAGCTGGAGATCAGCGATCAATCCATCATTCCAGCACCCTCGACAGAACTGCTTCAGGAGGTAGCGGTTTCGTTCACACTCTGCGATGCCACCACGTATGACTGCGGCACTCAGAGCAACTTGCAAGCGGTTCAAGTAGTCAGATGGCTTCTCCTCATTGTTCTGCAGTGTCCCCATGAACTTTGCTAACAGCTCATCTCCATCCTCCACAGAGCCATAGACTGAATCGAGCAGCTGAAGGTACGTCGATGGCGAGGCTTGAGGGCTGACATGCTTGATGACGTCAGTAGCTGGAGGCAATAGACTGTCTAAGATCTTGCGGGTTCTGTGCAGGTCAGACATAGAAGGATCTGTTAAGAACAAGTCAACATTCGCCCTCTAGTTCATTTGAGGTGTTCATTTGAGAGTCTTCGGCTGAAGCAGTGTCAGCAGGGACATTCACACCTTTTCCTGCACTTATCTTCATCAGTTCTGCTTGGAGTACACTTTTGAATGACTTTCCACACTTGTTTGCAATGGCTTGCAGTTCCTCAAGATACCCCTTGGTGGCGCTGCTGCTAGCAGTGCCAGTGTAAACACTATCTAAGGCGCGCACTTTAAAGGTAACATTTGCATTTGCTGAGCTGGGATAATCTTTTGGTAGTAGAGGTCTAAATGTTTGCATTGCAGAGCTATTTGCAAATTCCACAATGGAACAGAGATGATACTCTGATTCTGGATCATAACTAGCACTCTGTTAATGGAGCCGTAACGTTTTACGTGACTCTCAAGCTCCTCATCGATTTCAGTTTGAGTTAACCCGGAAACAATAACTGAGTTACAAACATTTATCTTTTCATTTTTCACTATATCCACTTTACTCTTTATTCGTGTCACTCAATAACACTCCACTTTCTCCTGGCCTGGCTCGCCAAGTTTCTGTAACCTGCCTCAGCTCTAACTGTTAATGGTGAAAACTGGGAGATACCGATATTTTTCCATCAGTGCATCAGTTACCTTATGGACCAGTATCAGAAGTCTAGGTCGCTACAGGAGAAAGGGAGACTGATAATTTGCAATGAGTGACCGAGTAAAGAACTTCACACACATCAAAGGTAAGTATTTAAATGAATTGTATTGAACAAAGAAATAGTTGTAGAAAATAAATTAAACAAAACAATTTTTTCAGCTTTTCAGCTCTTCAACAATGAAATATCAATCTCGATCCGCAAATAAATCAGTCTCTATCGAAATCAGTCTGTTTCTTTCCTTGGGTTGGCCCGCCACAACCACTGAGGTCCCGTGTTACCTTACAGACACAGGATGAGTCCCCAGTAGAAGAAGAGTTCTTGAAGATCAGCACAGGAGTCTATAACAAGGAAGGGAATGAAAAGAAAAGAAAAGAAAAGACGAGGAAAAGAAAAGACCCGGCCAGAGGCTCACTGTTCACACACACTCCAGGCACAGGGCACAATACAGGGCTCTCATCAGTCCAGGATCCCACTTTTAAGAAACAGTGACATGAGGGTTCAGTAATGTGTAACCTTTACAGCTTAGCCTGGGATGTGGCTAATGACTGGAACTAGCGCCACATGCTAGCGCCGAATGCTAACGCAAGATGCTAATCAATAGAGGGTTTTCACCGACGTCACAACTTGGGCGGTACCCTCGCTGCACCGCCATATTGGAGATACTCAGTGTAAACAATCATACTGACAGTAGTTGCGATTGTGTGTTATGGAACAATTTGAGTGCGTTCAGCCATGTCGAAAGCTCGTCAAAACGGACTGAAGAAGCACACGAATATCGGGAAGGCCTTGGGTTACAAGAGAAAGCCCGATATTTCGAGAAGCTACGGTTTATTGGTGTTAAAGATCCGTCGGAGTTGGGTCCCACCTCCTGGACCCTCACTGGGGACCAGCACTTTCGTAGGGGTCGGGGTTCTAAATAATTGATTAAAACGCAAATATTACCAAGCTGATGGCTACAAATAGTGTGATAGCTGAAATGTTTTTTTTTTACATAAAATACGCTAAAAATCTAGCACAAACTGTTTTTTTTTTCAGGAGTAATACATCTCTTAAGGCTAGGGACGGAAAAAAATCAAGTTTCTGTAGAAGCTAAACATTTATGAATGATCAAAGTAACATATGAAGTCATTAATGAGCTTAAACTGTTGCACTCTGTTTCACTTACCTGACAAGAAATGTGCCGAACAAATTCGGATGTTGTCCAGATTTTTCCCTCGTAGATCTTGGTTAAGCTTTGCTAACCACAAGCGCCTCCGTTCCTCTGATAGTTTTTGGCATTCCTCACCCTGGTTTTTTATAACTTTTGGAAGTCTATTCATTCATTCATTTTCTACCGCTTATCGGGGTCGCGGGTGGCTGGAGCCGATTCCAGCTGCTGTGGGCGAAGGCGGGGTATGCCCTGGACAGGTCGCCAGTCTGTCGCAGGGCGACGTCTATATAATTCCAAATGTTTTTCTCGGTCTGACCTATTGGTACAACCAATGACACGGCAATAATTTACCATTTTTCTTGATAACGCTCTGGATCTTCCTTAGGACTCGTGCTTTGTTGTGATACGGAGTACCTCCAAGATGGCGACTTTCGGGTCGATGACGCGCCTGATGACGCGACGAGAAAACCCTCTATTAACTCACGTTTTCCTCCGTTTCTGTTGTAAAACACATGGTCTGCTGGTCTACCATGAAAAGGGAAGAGCTCCACTCTTTGCTCCAACAGTAGAAGTGACTTAGGCTTGGAATATCTGGCTCTTTCATACAAAAAAAAAAACCGGCGTAGTCTGCAGCAGAAGCCAGCAAGCGCTGCTTTCCCCACGATGCGACAGAGAGACAGAAAAAAACCGGAAGCTCTCAGGCACGTACGCCCTGGTGTCGTCTGATTGGTTGCACTATTACATCAACTCCTCATGTCACCCGAATCTTTTACAATTAAAAAAAAACAAACACTTTTGCCACACTTGAAATGAAATAGAATACTCTTTTTAAACAAATAAATTAACTTCTGTGTGTTGATCTTTTAATCTTCTAACATATTTATGATTTTTTACCATAAATCCTATTTATTCACTATTTATTCAGGACTGTAACTTATTTGTCACATGAAGAAAAATATGAATTTATGAATTTATTGATCTAATAAATCAACTGGTGAGCTGGGCTGTTCATGAGGCCTGGTAACCTGGGTTACAAAATTCTTAAGAGTAGTGCACACAAGACAACACTGAGACCCGGGTGGAGATATCAGTGATGCTTCCATGAAAGATCGCAAACTAGAATTAGCCTCAAAGCCATGCATTCAGTGTGAGTTTGTAAAAACACCCATAATGCAACAGCTGGAGGAGAATGTTTTCCTTTTTTTTTTTTGTTTTTTTGACATTTCACTGACATTTGCACAGGATTGTTTCATTAAAATCCCTTTTTGTTGATAGATGGTAGAAATTTTCTGTAGTAATTATTTGGTTATGTGAAATATAGACATTTTCTTCACGTATACTTTGCACCACAAAAAAATTTAAATAACATTTTAATATGATAGCGGTAGAAAGTTAAAACAGGTCTTGGGAAAGTTGTGCTTGCGGAGGCTGTCCCTGTTTGGAGGAGAGCCGGGGAAATGGCCTGTGATGTTGTGCGATGCACAGGTGTGTGGGTCCTGAAAGCATGGGGTCTCCGGCGCGGCGGTGAAATGCGGCCTCGCTTAGCGCGGCGAAGGGTGGGACATGAGAGAGGGTGATGACGGGAGACGTTAGGAGGCTCAGCGGCACGTTTCAACACCCAGCCGGGGCTGAGAGCCAAACACAGAGGGGCGGTTGTACCTGCTCATTTAAAAAAGATGTAAATTCATGTGTAGGCGTGAGTCCGACGGCCATTCTGCACCTTAAAACGCTCTCCGAAAAACAAGGATGTGATCTGACTCTGCTTTCACTGTGATGACAGATCAAATTAAATGTCCATAAACAACATTTGTTTCTTGGAACTTGGTGCTTTTGCATTTGAGATTATATCTACCATTAAAAATACACATGCCAAAAAACACTGAAGTATCTGAAGCAAGTCTTGGAAACGGCCTGTTGGGGCATCAAGGGGTCACATTCAGTGTAGTTTAGTGTTAAATACTCTAGAACGTTGATTAAGATTAAAATATTAGGAAAAATTAAATTCTACCTTACATGGAGGCTGATATTCTGCTGGGGTTTCCAACGGGATGATGTCACTGGTTGCCATGGCACCGAGCAACTTGCCTCTTCTTCTGCTGTGATGACATCACAGCATCAAAGTGAACTCAGGGTATATCAGGCCTGAGTTCTACTGCATGTCACTCAGTCCGTGTCTTGACACAGAACAGAGGAGAGCGAAGAACCAGGTGTTCCCACAGCGAGACAGCGAGCGTTTATCACAGCGAGAGTTTAACACACAGCGAGAGTTTATCACAGCGAGAGTTTAGCACAGCGAGCTTATAGCACAGAGAGCCTTTAGCACAGCAAGCGTTTAGCACAGCGAGCCTTTAGCACACAGCGAGGGTTTAGCACAGCGAGCCTTTAGCACAGCGAGCGTTTATCACAGCCAGAGTTTATCACAGCTCATAGCACAGCAAGCATCATGAGCAGAAAGGAGAAAGCGACCGGCCACAGGTCGTCAACAGTTAAGGTAATTTCTTTACTGCAACAGTTTTAAAAAACATTCCAAGAAAAATATTTAGTAGTAGACCACACAAACTCATAGAAAACCATAAAGTAATAAGCTTATGCTTTGTCCTATTCCTTTTCAAACATGCAGACTTTCCAGTTCCATTTTATTCATTGTTTTGTTTTTGTTTTCCATGTTCAAAACCAAACAGGAGCTGCATCAGGCCTTATGTTACTACCGTACCTTCAGTAACGAGCAGGCTGAGCAGTACGCTGAGCTCCACCATTGCTTCAAGAGCCTTGAGGAGGAAAAACGAAAGCTGCAGGATGAAAAGGAGGCGCTGAACCGCCAGATCAACACCTTTAAGTCCAGAGAAGAGCAGATGGAGGCCAAGCTCGAGGAGAAGGACCAGCTCCTCAGGGCAATGCAGGAGGAGGTTCCGATCTTGCAAACAGCATTGGAAATATACAAGAACGACGCTGAAACGGCCCACAGCATGCTGCACCAGCTCAAAGAGCAGTTCTCCCACCTGACCGATGTGCTCCACTCCAAATACAAGCACGGTATGAACCTCCACACAGAGGTAAGTAAAAACTGCACGGAGGTCACAGGCATGAAGGTGTGTGTGGAGAAATCCGAGGCTGACCTGGAGAAAGTGTTAGCCACAAAGCATGAGGAGCTGAACACACAGAGGGTCGCTCTCCAACAGCGATATGAGAGG